>NW_025335297.1:1122532-1308065 GCF_004798865.1 Varanus komodoensis
TTATAAATTTATATTCTACTAGTACTGGAACTCAAGGCTACTTACAAGGTTATAAACTTAAGACAATTGCTAGAAATATACAAAAGTTAAAATGAAATTACATACACCAAAATTAAACTTATGTAAAATAAGAAATTTAAAAACACTAAAAAATATATAGACTAGAACTGATGCAATGCCTTCTCACAGGTCCAGACCATTTCGAAGGGCCTGCTGGAACAGGAAAGTTTTTGCCTGTTTCTGAGAACAGAACAGGCAGGCTGCTGTCAAGAGCAAGAAAAACACCCTTTGAGAGTCCGCTGGGGGTGTGCAATCAGAACATTTATTCAGTCATATGGAAAGACATGTAGGCAGCAGCTGAAGGGATCACAGGAGATGCTTTGATAATCTATCAGTCACATACACAGTTTGAAGGAGGGGTGGGAGATCACAAACACAGTATGCTAGAGGCATACAATAAAACAAAAGGGACTGGAACAACACTATACAAAAAGAACCTTCAGGACAGGTAAGCCATTAGCATATCTAAGGTGTGCCACAAAGGACAGGCCTTTCAGGACAGGGATATTCTATCCCAGGACAGCTTCTATCAAACTTGGGACTCTTTTTATTATTGGCTAGAGAAACGGGACTTGGCATAGATTTAAATATGTTTTTAAGTTATCATAAATGGAAAAAGAAGGGTGTGGGGGCTGACCCAGCGGGCTCGACGTTTTTGATTATGGATGTTGTTTGTAGTTTTCTTTTTGTTTTTTAGGATTATAATTTCAAATAAAACTCATTTTTTAAAAAAAGAGGTATTCACATTTCTAAGATGCACCTGGGAAGCAAGACTTGTAACATGGATTCTTGATGAGTCTAAAACTGTTCTTACAATGTCAGGCTTTTAACCGCCATATTATGGCAAAGCTTTTGCTCATTTTGTCCTGACAATGCTAATCTAGCCCCCTTGGAAGAGAGTTTCAGAGTGCTGAGCAGCCTCCTGTATTCCCACCCAGCATGCATTCAAAGGTGGCAGGAATACGAGAAGGCCCTCCCAGAAGTTCTCAGGAGACAGACTTAAAGGGGGAGAATACATTCTTTCATATCACCCGGACCAAGCCTTTTAGGGCTGTACAAGCCAAAAGCAGCACTTTGAATTGTGCCCAGAAACAGATTGGGAGCCCATGAAGTTCCTTCAGCCAAGGAATCGTGTTTTCTGCAGCCAGCCCTGGTCAAGCCATCTGGTAGCTGCTCTGAATCAGCAGGAGTTTCTGGACACCTTTCAGAGGCAGCCCCAGGCAGAGCCTGTTACAGTAAACCCAACGGGTGGTAAGGAGGGCATGTGTCACTGCAGCCAAGCCAGGCATCTCTAGGAAAGGGTGGAACTGGCACACTAGCTTCAACTGTGCAAATGTGCTCCTGGCCACCACCGAAACCTGGCCACCCAGGCTGGGGATTGAATCCAGAAGTACATTCAAGCTGTGTCTTCACGGGGTGTGGACCCTGCCCAGCAGGGGCAGAATTCCTAATCCTTGCCCTGCCTTCCATCTAACCAGGAGCACCTCTGTCTTGCCTGGGTTCAGCTTTAATTTGTTTGCTCTCATCCAGTCCTTTACTGCCCACGAAGGTTTACCACCAAACAGCTTCCCTGGCATGAGAAGGTAAGGAGAACTACAGCATCATCAACATACTGGTGACACCGAAACCCAAAACTCTGGATAACCTCCCCCACTGGTGTCACATATATGTTAAATAGCATGGGAGACAAGGCAGAACCAGGAGGAACTCCACAAAGCTTTCTAATGCTGCAGGTTGCCATGGCCCACCCATCATCCTTGGAGGAGGCAGCTCTGCATTCTGCTCTCCGTAAGAACTGTGTATCTTATCAAATAACTTCAAAATGGATTTGCTTTCAGAAAGTGGAACTTGCTTTCTGCTCCCCACATCCTTTTCCTTCGGTGGGATATGTTACGAATGGCAAGCCTCTGGGCAGGAACTGCTTTACTCATTATTGATTTTGTGTAATATGCTCTGCAAACTTCTGTGGCTTAAGCATCAGGGAGAGATGCTTATCACATTTAAGTATGTGAGTAAATACTCCAAGTTCATCGTCCATCTGTACTGCTTCATCTAGCAAATTCAAACAGGGTTGCATTCTAGTAGCATTTGCTTCTATCTCTGAACAAATGCACTGGTTCAAATTGGGAAAATGAAAAAAAAGCAAACACTTCAGCAAGTTACAGAGTAATCTTAAATTGTTAGGAGGAGCAAAGGGACAGAATATAAGTCTCATCTTTAGCAGTAATAGCTCACCCCAGCAGCTTTTTAGATTGGCCAATCCTTTTTCTTTTGGAAATCTGCTTCCTCCTCCACTCCACCACCACAGGGGCCTGATTTTATGGTCTGGGGAACAGCACTGGCTCCTGAATTGCTCTTAGTCCAGATTACTGGCTTTCCCCCTTCACTCTGATGCTTGGTGTGTCTAACTGAAGGCTCAATCTTATCTAAGTCTACACAGATGAAAGGCCTACAGAACACCAGAGTGTTCCGGAGGACCTCGGGGAGTTGTAGACTCTCTAAATATTATAGGATTATATGCTTAATTATGGAGCCTCATGCAAATCTCTCCCATTAAGATACTCACCCCAGACTCCAATCACTGTTGCTACCACCACCAAGATGATGTTTCCAGCCCATCCAACCTGAAGGGCAATCCGATGCCAGCGAGGACAAAGTTGGTGATCTGCAGTGCAAATGCAAATAAAAATATTGGGAATGAAGCACAATGGCTTTATGACACGGACCCTACATTGCAGGGCCCCAACCAATGGGAATTCTATATATCCATCCCTTTCATCTGAAGTCGCATCATTGGTCTGTCGAGCTTGGGATCTTTACACTGATTGGCAGCAGATCTCCAGTGTTTCAGACGGCCTTTCCCAGCCCTGCTTGCCGGGGACGGCAGGGGCTGAATTGGGAAAGGACATGCGATGCATCACCATCCCTAATGGCAAGCTCAGGTGGTGGTTGGTGACAAGGTGGGAGCCAACATGGGGCCACTGAGAAATGGAGGTGGCGTTGTGCTGCTAGAACGAAAGTCCAACAAGGTCAAAAGCAATTTGGCTCAGAGTCTGGCAGTCTGCTCCACACGTGCCCTAAACCTCCCTTCAGGGGACTGCGATCTCGCACTCTCTTTAGTGCAAACTACTTGGCCAGCAAGGTAGGAGATGAAAACTTCTGTCTGCTCCTTATTCACTCTATTTATTTATTTCATGGATTGTCAAGCCAGCTTTCAGGATAAATTTAAATGAGTTTTTAAGGTTACATTCCGTCAGAATAATGAGATTAAATATTCTGTCAGAAGAGATTGAACATTTGCAGTAAGTTAACCGGCTGCTTGTGAATTTTTAGGTCTATTATGTCCGCCATTGTAAGTGATGAATCATTTTTGAAATGGAGGCAATAAAAACCCCTTGCATTCTTCCATCAACCTTTAAGAAGTTACTAATGATGCTGTGCATGATTGAATTGTCATGAGGATTCAACTGCCTCCTTCTGGCCTGAAGATTGATTTTTTAATACCTTGCTGATGGTGTATGATGCCTTAATTATGCTAGTTTTTTAGGGGGTGTTAGAGCACGGGTAATCTTTCTTCAAGTCAAATGCTGCAAACATTGGCCACAGAACTCTTTCAAAATACAATCTCATGCATGTTCAGACAGGGGGAAAGGCGTATAAGTCCCGGCATAGCTGTTTGAAGCCTGAGATAAATTATTTGAGATGCAAACTACACACAAGCTTCTTGATATGTTGACTCAAGCTTTCCACTTAAATTCACTGAAGTATGGCAAACGTGGAGATACACACACACACACAGAGAATCTTTTTTGTTTCTTCTCTAGCTGTTTTAAAAGAAAAGATCTACAGTTATACGATGAATAATTTAAATGTTCTAGGAAACTCTTTGAGAGATAGAAGTGAATTCATTGCACCCGCTGGGATATTTACTAGGTAAAAAGTGTGACACCGAGACTAGTCTTGTTTGGTGTCACATTTGTGTTTGAACTGTAAGACATGGATAGCTAGACACACAATGGGCCTGGGCAGGCTTCTCTAGCTGAAATAAGGATTGTTATTACTTAGGAAGTCTTGCCGAAAGAATCGAAGAGCAAAATGTTGCCTGAAGCATCCTCCCGACGTCTGTTTGAGGGCTGATGGATTTGAGAAGAAACACCGCCGGCTTTGCTTGGTCAGCCCAGCCTGCCTGCAGAGAAAGAGCCACTGCGCCTCTTGGCTTGGCTGCTGAAGCCTGCAGCGAGGAAACAACCTCTTCACTGCACAGACCAGCGGTGGGCAACGTTTTTAGCAAGTCTGCCTCGAGGCAGCTCAAAATGCAAGGTGGTCTCACCCCAACCCAGACCAAACTCGTCCCAACTCTTTTGGTCAGAGCCTGTTGTGGTCCCTGCTCCACCAGTGAGAACAGCGGCAGCCAAAATTTAGCAGAGTTACTGAGAGAGTTGTTAACAAGGTGGGAAATAAGATAATCTGGATACTGGAATTCTCTTTTCCTAACCTGCACAATGTTCCTGTGATCAACTTTCTAATGGAGGCACCAAGTGGGGCAGAGAAAATGATGGTGTGATATGATATGGATAATATGAATAATAGCTCAGAGCTGGGCTGGTGATGGAGCCTGCTCTGGAGACAATCTGGGGGTCCAACATCTGGGTAGGGGGATGCAAAGAGGGAGGGAGGGAAGGAGTGCGGTGATGTTGGCCATAACCTGCCCCTGCACAAGTTCATTTGTGGATGGTACCTGAGAACACATTAAGAAGTCTTTGCATCCTCTGTGAATGTCTTTGCTACCACATTCTTTATACATTTGAGGCTGCTTCAAGTGAGGCTGAGCTGGAAAATGCCTTTCAGAAAATACATTCAGAAAAGATCCATTTCAGCCCCTGACCCTTGCAGACCAGGGAGAGTTGAATAGATTGTGGAATAAATTCAACTTACCCTGCCGTTGAGCAGTTCCTCTGCTTCTTTTGCATGGGGAACCTTCAGATAATGTTAAATCTGCGTAGATTATGGCTGCTTCCATGGTGAACTGACACTTTGGAGAGCAAGTTTACATATAACTCAGAAAGTCTTTCACACCCACAAGTGTCTCACAGAAAGGTTACTGATCCACATTATCTTGTTTGCATATCACTTGGCTTTATGTGAAGGTAGAGCTATTATGCCCCACATACATTTGCGGTTACATTATCTGTGCTCAGAGGAAATGGTGAAAAGAAAAATGAGAAAGAATAAAGTTGATGCAATTAAATGAGTTCTTTGTGGACGTACTGCAGATAGCAATAAAACTGGGGGGAAGGGGATGGTGCTGAAGGCAAAGGAAGCCAACATAAAAATTCCACTGCCCTCCATTACCCTTGTGCATTTCATATACTGGCCAGCAGCAGTAACAAGTGGGCCTGCAACAAAATGTTGTAGTGTGAAGAATTCCAGGCAGCTGCCGTGTCCCAGCCCTGGACACGCCATTTCACCGCTTTTCTGTCTTCTCCCTTTCTAAGGCCTTCCTGGGTTCTGTGGGGTACCCAGCATGCTCAGTCCTTACTGGGCCGCTTTTGAGTCCCCCCACCCCCAACACACACATAAACAGGGAATGAGAACTCCATTTTGTGAAGGAAAAATTGTTCAGCAACCTTTCAAATGACAGCCATCCCTTTGTCAGGCACTCATACTCAGAACAAAAATAAGATATGTTCACTAGACACAATCAGAGGGCCATAAGTTCCGAATGTGCAGAGTTCTGAGAGTAGCAGCTAGTTTTTGTTTTTAAGCATATTTATTTTATTCGATTCATTTTACCACAAATACAATGACATGTTCTTAAACCAGCAGTAGTCCTGTGCCACACTGTAGATTAGTCAAGTGTCATCAATGGTTTCCAGTGCAGTACAATGCAAATAAATAGTGTGAGATAGAGGTGGGAGAAAAGTCAGAGCGATATGTGACAGAAACTGCCACTTGATCTTTAAGAACTAGATTCTGTCTGTTGTTTGGAATGGCAGCCAAATCATGCTTCCATGTCAATTTTTCTGGTCCCCTCAAACCTCATTTTTTATAGTTGGTTGGCCTGGCAAGGTGTTGATACACTAGTAGCTTTGAAGTTCTGGGGCCTACTCTTGGGGCCTTTCGAAAGGTGGCTAGTTCCTTCTTCTCTGGTTTCATGTTATAGTGGGCACATGTCCTATCATACAGTTCTGTATTCAAAGCTGTCATGGTTGAAGGACTGTTCAGTCCAAGTCTGACTGAAAGAGAACAGAAGGTAAGAAGAGAGAGCAGCGGGGCCCTCAAAGTGGGCCATTAGCTATTTAGTAGCAGGAGAGTGCTTGGAGTGGGCACACTGATCATCTGGTCACAGATGTCTCCACAATGGTGAGATGGATTGCATTCTCCTAATATCATAGTAACTTTAAATAGAAATTTAAATTCATAGCCTCACTGAAGTGAAACAACCCCTAATGAATGTTGAAGAAGTGTGCAAAAGCGGGACTCGCTGCAGCTGAAACTTAGACGGGTGACAGAAGAAACCGTCACAGTTGCGAAAGGCAGGCGAGAAGCCCAAGCAAAGGTGGGAGAAATAGGGTCAGAATCTTGAAAGCAACTTTTCAGCGACTATCACATTGATATATAAAAAACTATCACAATGAGACATAAAAACTACCATGACCAGTGCAAATAAATAGAAAAGAGCACTGAAAGAGGAAAAACAAGACCTCTGCTGAAGATCCAAGAAATCAATGGGAAATTTAAACCTAGACTAGGAGTGCTGAGAGACAAACAGGGGGAAGTGCTTTCTGACCAAAAAAAAGAAAGAAAAAAGAAGGAAAGGAAAGGTGGAAGGAATATACAGAAAAGGACTATATAGAAGAGATGAAAGAACGACACACTCCTTTGCTGAGGACTCCTATGGGAAAAGTTAGTGAGTCAGTGAATGTTAGTGAAAGCTGCTCTGAAAGCACTTGGAAGGAATAAAGCATCCATCCTATTGAAACCAATAGGATACCAATTCCAAGTTGCAGAGAATGAATTGCTCCACATCCCAACAAGAATATGCCAACAAAAATGGAAAACAGAACAGACTGGCGACATTCAATATACACTCCAATCCCCAAGAAAGGAGATACAAAGGAGTACAGCAGCTATAGAACCACTGCATTAATTTCTCATGCAAGCAAGTGATGATCCAGGTGCTTCAGCAAAAATCATTATCCCATATGGAGTGAGAAATGCTGGGCATTGGATTCAGGCTGGATTCTGCAAAGGAAGAGGCACTAGAGAGCTTATCACAAATATATGTTGATCAATGGAGCACAAAGAAGAATTTCAGAAGATCTCTGCTTTATAGACCACAGCAAAACCTTTGACTGTGTGGATCACAAGAAGGTATGAGTGGTCCTGAAAGAAATGGTTAAGCCTCAGCCCTTGATTGTTCTGATACGAGACTGAGGGAACTGGGTCTCTTCAGCCTGGAGAAGAGGAGACTCAGAGGGGATATGTTGGCGACATACAGGTAAGTGAGGGGTTGTCACACGGAGGTGGGTAGTGACCTGTTCTCCCCTGCAGAGTAAGGCAGGACGCGCTCCAACGGAGCAAAGCTCAGGGAACCCAGGTTCCATTTGGATGCCAGGAAGCACTTCTGACAGTCAGGACCCCGAGGGTGTGGAATGGGCTTCCACGAGAGGTCGTTGAGGCCCCATTGGTGAGGGTGTTCAAAGATAGGCTGGACATGCACATGGTGGGCATGTTGTGAGCGGAGCCGGTTGGTGCCGGAGGTCAGACGAGATGGCCTGGGAGACTCCTTCTGACTCATTCTGTTTCTATGTTTCTATAACCTGTATCATGGACAAGAAACTACTGTTAGGACAGAATATGAAGGAACAGAATGGCTTCCATAGGCAAAGGTGTCAGCCAAGGGTGTATGCCTGTTCCCTAAGATCCGTGTCCTTCTTTGGGAGCCCTCTTTGAAGGAGATTAGAAGAGCAGCAATTTGGAGAAGGGTCTTTTCTGCTCTGGAATCTGCTACACAGAGAGGTGTGCCTGGTGCCAATCCTTTATTCATTTTGGTGCCAGGTCAAAAACTTTTAATTTTCCTTGTATTTTAAGAATTAATTGTGATTTAATATTGGTTTTATTAGATTTATTAGATGGGGAATATGTGACACAACAGAACTGAAAAAGATCTTGTAGTAATTGTGGACAGCAGGCTAAACATGAGCCAATAATGTGATATTAAAAGGGCAAATGTTATTGTTATTTTGGGATGTATTAACAGAAGTATTAATTCTAAATCATGGGAAGTAGTAGTTTCTCTATACTCCTTATTAGTCAGACCTCATCTGGAATAGTGTGTCTAGCTCTGGGCACCAAGATTTAAGAAAGAGGCATTAAAATTAGAGAGGGTCCAAAGGAGGGCAACAAAAATGATCCAAGGTTTGGAAACACTGCCGTATGAGGAGAGACTGAGAGAACTGGGCCTGTTCAGCCTTGAGAAGAGAAGACTGAGAGGGGGACATGGTATCCCTCTAGAAGTACCTCAAAGGCTGTCACACAGCTGTCACACATGGGAAGGTCAAGATTTCTTCTTGCTGATACCAGAGTGTAAGACACAGAATAATCAATTCAAGCTTTGACAACTCAGGTTCAGGCTAGATATCAGGAAAGTTTCCTTGCTGTCAGAGCAATACGATAGTGCTACCAGTTGCCTAGCGAGGTGGTGGACATTCAAAAAGAAACTGGACAGCCATCTGAGTGGGATGGTGTAAATTGGTACCCTGCAACAGCAGGGGGGTGGACCTGATGGCCTTCTTGGCCTCTTCCAAGTGTGCTATTCAGTTATTCTATGATTTATATTATATTTTGTATGCTGTCACTACTGTTTTGTATTGCAAAAGTCCTGGGACTTTTGTATAGGACAGGATAAAAATGCCCCAAATAAATAAATAAATAAATAAATAAATAAATAAATAAATAAATATCTCCCTATCTGTTCAATCTGAATGCAGAACATGTAAGAAAAATTGAATAAGAATCAGAGGAAGGAATGAAAATTGGAGGAAGACACATCGATAATGTGAAATATATAGATGATACCATACTACTGTCAGAAAGCAGCAATGAATCCAAACAAATCCTGATGAAGGTGAAAGAACAAAGTGCAAAAGCAGAACTTCCGCTGAACATTAAGAATACAAAAATCATGACCACAGAAGAGTTACTCACCTTTACAGTTAATTATGACTAAACTGAAATTATGAAAGATTTTATTGTAACTAGACACAGTCATCAATTCAAATAGAGACTGCAGTCAAGAAATTCGAAGAAGGCTGAAATTGGTAAGGCCAGCACTGAAAGAACTAGAAAAGAAAAATCTCGGTAGAACCTGTATGTGTCCTGGTCATTTTCCGCCCCGAGGCTTCGGCAAGGGGCGGCATAGAAATGTTCAAACAAACAAACAAACAAACAAACAAACAAATAAATAAATAAATAAATATCATCACTTTTAAGGGTGTTTCTGTGGAGACCAAGGCCAAGATCCTCCACAGTATTGTATTTGCAATCACTGTGTATGAGTTTGAAAGCTGTACAGTGGAGAATGTTGACAGGAAGAAAATTGACGCATTTGAACCATGGTGCTGTGGGAGAGCTTTGTGAATACCCTGAACTGACAGAAGGACAAACAAGTGGGCCCTAGATCAAATCAAACCAGAACTTTCCCTAAAAGCAAAAATAGCAAAACTGAGGCTGTCATACTTAGGGCACTAAATGAGAAGGCAAAACTCCTTGGAGAAGACAATCATGCTAGGGAAAGGCAGGAGGAGAAACAGAAGACCAAATATGAGAAGAAGTGACTTTGTAAAGGAAACCACGGCCTTGAATTTGCAAAAGCTGAGCAGGGTAGGATAACATGGATTTGGAGGGCTTTCATTCACAGAGTTGCCACAATTCGAAGATGACTTGACAACACGTAATAACAACCACCCAATAGCTCAAGCCCTCTGGCAGTTTACAACAATACAAAAAGAATGTAAAAACATAAAATACAGTATACAAGTGTAGATATTTATAATCAGTATGAACTAGAAGGAAAGCCCAGACAGCAGTGCAAAGATTTAAAACACAGTAGAAGATTTAAAACAAACCGAAACTAAAATACCTGTGAACATTCTGGGCAATTCCTTTAAGCATGTTCTTGAGGGTACAGATTAGCAACCACATTGGAGCAAAGCCGAGCAGTTGGGGTCGATCTGTGCCCAGATGGGAGGCACCTACGAGGCTAGAAAGTCTGTGTGTCCCCATCACCTAGAGCTTGATGGCAGAAGAAAGGAGATGGGAAAGAGAACAAAACTGTCAAATTGCTCCTGTGCCATATCAAAAAGTACATTAACCAAAGGCTCCTTTGGTGCCCCATAGAGGAGGTTGGCCACTGTGTCGCTTCTGTCAGTGCTTTTATTTATTTGTTTATCTATAGCTTTTCTATACTGTCCACTACAAGCGTCTTGGGACAGTTCTACAATAAAAGCAGCACAAAATAAAATGGAGCATGCTGCATACTTTTACTGTATGTCATTTCCATAAGACACCCTTGGGAGCTGGCCAGTTTGCTCAGTCCCTGCACCAGGGATGACTGAGAAGCACAGAATTACTGACATAATGGGCAACACGTTTTCCCCTTCTAATTTAGTATTGCTGCATTTCCAGCAAGGAATGCTGGTATACCTTCATGTCTAAGGCACCAAAATTCCTTCCCTGGCCTTGGCCAGTATGAACGTTGGCTGGCAGGTAGCACTCCATCTGTTGCTCCCTCTCAGGTCCAAATTATCTTGGGTTGGCCCTACGAGTTACATTCTGCCGGTTCCTGGAACTATGACTGGGTTCCTTCACCATCTTCTCTACCCTCTTTTTCATTTTCGAGCCTACTTTTTTGTTGTTAGTAAGGCACTGTCAGTACTTTATAAGATTAGGATAGTATCTGTTGTTAGTTTCATATAGAGTAGACCTACTGAAATGAATCAGAATTAATTTAGGAAGAATTTCCTGACTGTCAGAGCTGTACAACAATGGAACCTATTACCTGGGGAAGTTTTGGGCTCTCTCTCACTAGAAACGTACAAAAAGTGTCTGGACAGTCATCTGAATGAGATGGTGTAGTTTAGTGTCCTGAAACAGTGACTTTTATCAGGATGTGGAAAAACTTAGCAATTTTCCGTATGACATCTGCTTTTGGAGCTGATGTGAAAGACACAGGACAGAACTTGGTAAGAGCCCCAGCAAAGTTCAGCTTATTTTCCAACCAAAGTTCTTTGAAAGCTGCTTTGTGTCTCTTAACATTTCAGTGCATTGGGAACATCTTGCCCACTTTAAAAAAAAACTCTAATAGCTCTTGGCAGCTTAAGTGAACTTGAATAAATCATGTGACTGCTCCCCAAGGAGCAAAACTGTTCCCCAAGGAGACCCCTGATGGAGGATCACAACAAGCCGTCCTCCATCTAGCAACCATGTGGGAGAAGCAAAGGGTGTATCCCGGTGGAGATGGAACAGCTGTGGCCCACCGGCCCACCGCTTAGGGAAGGAGAGCGACTGACATTGACAACAGCCATTAGGCAGGAATTAGCATCCCAGGAAATGAAACTAATATGCAGCTCTCTTGGTGCTTGAAAGCCCAAAGGGTTCTTTGGGATTGTTGATAGAGTGAAAGAGGAAAACATCACACCATGCATGCACCAGCAAACCTTCTGGGGGAAGTTTTGCTTGTGTTCCCCAGCAGGTGATTCTTCAGAATGAATAACAATTACATGTGTTTTCTTCAGCACTGACCTTTCTCTTACAGAGTTTGATGCCATGTGTGAAACTAGTAAGAGATTCTGGGAACAATCCTGTGAAGTGAAAAGTGCTTAAGAGCACAATCTAAGGCATATCTACTCAGGTGTAGATGCTGAATTCAGTAGGGCCTACTCTCAGGTAAGCATGCATAGGATTGCAGCCTTAGCGTGTGATCCTATGTATGTTTACTCCAGTGTAATTATTACTGAGTTCAATAAGGCTCATTCCTAGTTAAGCATTTGTAACATGGTGTGATGGGTCTCCTTGATTTCAGTGAGAGAGTAAGCACATGACATTGAATATAGTTTTTAAATGGTATTATTGCTTGCCCATGTTACATATAAAAATTAATGTACAATCACATTTGTTTTTCACTTCATATAGGATAGAAGATGTCAACAAAGTACCAAATCAAGACAGGCCGTACCTCCTATAATTAATGATCTCGCTAGTACAGTATTTTTTTAAAAACATGACATCAATTAAACCAAATGGACTTGTGAACACAAAAGGATTTCGTGAACCTGTGCATGGACCCGAATCGTGTTTTGCACAGTCATAAGAATGTGTCCTGAGAGTCAGAGTTGTTTAGGACCTGATCCAGTGACATTTGGGACCTGGCTGCATGGATGCTCCTTCAGCACATGTGAGGATGTACCACCTCCTTTCTCCCAGTTGCAATCCTGCCAAACATGGTCCCATTCTTGGAGGGGAGATTTAACCCTGGTACTCTCTCCCCACAAAAACTGAGCAGCACAGTTGGAAAGGAAGACTCCAGTCATATCTTCAGCAGGGAAAGAAGGGAGTTCCCTGGAACAACTAGATGCTGACAGACTAAAACCATTCACTTTTCTGAGCCAAATGAATACACCCCTTCCTTGAAAAGGCATTTATCAACAAGCACAATCAGAATTGAAGAGTTCAGTAGAGACAGAGACATATCAAAACATTACCAAAACACATAATAAGGGCAAATTATATTAATACAGAGGTAGAAATAGAGACTTCATTTATTTACAAAAAATATATTTATCAACCCCATATTCCAGTATAGAGATTTCAGAGTGGTGAGCAATGAAAGATAAAACAAGATAAATCAAGCATGGCTGTTTGGGGAACCCTAGGAGTTGAAGGTCCCTTTTCTATCTAAACATGCATAGGATTGCATCCCTAGTAACTGTGTTGCAGCAGTTGATTAATGAACAAGACCAGCAACACATTTCTAAGTATTTCTGTTTCTTGCAAAAGAAAGCAGCCACAAGGATTTCACAGAATGACCTTTGCAAAGCCTTGCTGTTATGAAATGTAAATTCGTACGCAATTGCGTTCATGCAATTTAAGGAATGCCAGAGCCTTTGGCAGCTCCTTCGTCTGCCCTGTACTTTCTATTTGTAGGCACGGCCACTGTGTTTCAGCCTTTCCAGCTTTACCTCCAGATCCCAAGGCTCACAGATCTGAAGCTTTCCCCAGGATATTACAGATCAACATGAGAAACATGACGGAGCTGTCCTGACACCCCACTCTTCTCCAATCCTTCTTTCGTCTATTGCAGCCTTCCCCAACCTGATTCCCTCCAGATATCTTGGACAACTTGCAGCACTCCTAACTACTGGCCAGGCCTGATGGAAATTGAAGTCCAGAATGTCTGGTGGTTACCAGGTTGGAGAAGACTGATCTAGAGTAAATAGAGTCTTGTAGATATTTACAGATGGCTTTCACTATTACATTAAAAAACAGCACAAGCAGGCTTTAAAAGGGCACAATCTCCTTATGGGAGTGGAGGATATGGGGGCCATTGGCTGCACGCAGGTGTCCTGCAACAGGAGGGGGTTGGACTCGATGACCTTCATGGCCCCTTCCAACTCTATTGTTCTACAATTCTATGAACTCAATGGCATGCCCCCTGCTGCCATGCTGCTGAAATGCATGGCAGCAGGAAACCACAGCAAAGGTTTAAAAGGAACAACAACTTGAACTCCTAAACAAACAAAATTTCATCCATTGCTGCTTTACAAAGAGGTTCTTCATGTGGGCTTTGTTAAAGCCTGGTTGTTGATGGGGGTAGATTGGCTGTGGATGCTAATGGTACACATACTGCAATTCTGTCATTCCAAACATCTGGATGGCAACTCTATGAAACAGCTTCCTCAACCCAAGACCTGGGGTTCTGCCGAAAAATGCTGAACTATGAGTCCCATCCTCCCAGCCAGTACAATGTTGACTCTGGGTCTCAGCCACCTTCCAAGATGAGTTCTGGAACCAGTTTTCTCTGACCTAGGAGGAAAGCTAAAAAGCATCCAGTGAAGGTGACATTGCCACTTTGATACTAATAGTGTTTGTGTGCTCATTTCTGCACCCCATAAAGTCTATTCTTTGGTTCCATTATAAATAAGCAGGATACTACATGTAATTATGCAATTTTCCTTCTAGAAAGAAAGAGCAAGACATCCTGTATTTCTGATGTGCACTAAATTAAAATGGATGGCTTTAAAAGGGGACGGGCAATTAATGGAGGAGAAGGCTATCAATTGCTCCTACTCCTCATGGCTATGTGCTTCCTGCAGCAGCAGCGGCAGCGTGCCCATGTGCACCAGTTGTCGGGGAACATGGGCAGGAGGGTGCTGGTGCAGTTGTGTCTTGTTGGTTTCTGGTGAGCAGTTGGTTGGCCGTTGTGTGAACAGGCAGCTGCTAACCAGATGGGCCCTTGATCTGATCCAGCACAGCTCTTCTTATATCCTGAAAAGGAATGTTTTCAGTTTTTCTTGTAAAAAAACAGTAACAGTGTTTGCTCTGCTAATAATTGAAGAGCTTCTGTTGTGTGTTGTGTACTGCTTTCACAAACTAAACAACCCCCTAAAAATTGCTATTTGTCCTTCTATTTTGCAAATATGGAGTGGATGGCAGAGTAGTGGTGCTGGACTCACAAGGACACAGTGAGTCCTTGGTGACTATTGTACGAGGGTTCTTCAAAAAGTTTCTGCACTTTTTAAAACTCTATTTATTAAGAATTTCAAAAACAAATTACATCACTTTTCTACATAGTCACCTTCCTTTGTGATGCATTTTTCCCAGCGTCATACCACCTTTTAAATGGCATCAGGAAACATATATATAAAATATATTTATAAATATAAAAGTGTGGAAACTTTTTGAAGACCCCTCATATTTATAGCCCACTTTTCTTGACTTGCAAGGGATCTGAGGTAGCTTACAAGTTTCTCCTCCTCTTTCTCATATTCTCACATTAACCCTGTGAGGAAGGTGAGGCCGAGAGGCAGTGTCTGGCCCAAAGTCTCCCAGTGAGCTTCCGTGCTGAGTGGGCACCAAGGCCCTGACCTCCAAGGCCCAGTCCAGCACTCCAGCCGCCACACCACACCACACCTCACTGGTGGTGTAGTCATGATATTAGCAGAGATGTGGATAGCACTGAGCGACCTCCCCAGAATTCCCTGATCCAGCTGAGCATGGCTGCAGTCCTCACCATAGTGGAGCAGGGGGACAGGAGAATTTTTCCCCAGTGGCAATATACAGTGGTCAGCTCACAAACGCCTCAGTTCACGACCAAGTCAGGTTGCGAACAGAAATTCCATAAAAATGTTGCCACAGGTCGCGAACTCCACACCGGATGATGATCATGATCGTGCCCATCTATGCCCATGATTGCGGTCATGCTCACGCAGGGAACATGTGCGCGATCACAGTCATGCTTGGGGTGTGTGTGGGGAGATGGCCATGATTGTGCTGGGGGTGGGGGAGATGGCCATGAACTTTGTTGTTCTTTGTCACTTTGCTTCAAATTTTTGTGATTTTAAAAAAAGGTTACAGAACGGATTAACCTTATTTACACTGAATCTTATGGGGAAATTTGACTTGGCTCACGACCAATTTGGGTCGTGACCAGAATCGTGGAATGGATTAAGTTTGTGAGCCAAGGTACCACTGTATTATTCCTGTGGTAAAGTATTCTGGGGTGGCCTGGACTTAAATGGATAATTGGAACCCATTCGCTTTACAAGCATCCTGCTCTTAGAAGTTTAAATACCTGCAACTGGCTTTTCATACAGCAACACAACTGCATGTATTCTGTGCTCTCCTTGGGGATGTGGCAGTGGGGGTTCACATAATGAGCACCAGCATTTCTCAGTTTATCCCCACGTTACTGAGAAAGGAGTGGTTTATGTATTTATAAATAAATAAAGTTGGACCAATGTGGAAGATTTGGGTACACTATGATCTTCCAGAAGAGATGGTACTTGAATGCTGGTCTGCTGGATTAAAACCCACACAGTGACCAGCCACTCTGTCGCACTGGCTCTTCTTCCACACTGCTGCCTTAGAAAGTGGCTGATCCGTGGCCTAACGCAGTGTGCCAAAAGAAATTTACATTCTTCTTTCCTTCTCATTTGGTTTGCAGTGAAGTTTCACTTTCATCCCTTGATCTGCAGTGTATTCATTCTGGTGGGTGCAAAAGTACAGAAATAGTCCTATAAGAATGAGAGGAAACTCTAACATAACAAATAATCAGAGAGATCTCATTACAAGGGGAAAATGTATGAATCACCCTGTTCATGACCACTTGGTAGTGCTGTATCAATGCACACAAGACCTTTGCACAACAGGTCTGAATTCAGATGTGGGTTAGTCCCTTCCATAAGGGGTATTTCCCAGCTGACTAAACTGGATTGCTCGAATGAATGACTGGGGACGGGAGGAGGAGTGAATGGGGCTGCCCTGTAATGGGAGGAGAGGTGAATTTTCCGGACCTTTTGAGTGGTTGTGCTAGACCTGAATAGGAAAGGTGAAAAACAGACAAACAAAGGCAAACACTTCCTCAATCACAGTTCCTCACCTCTCCAACAACAGCTCAAGAAATGATGTTCTGGGCATTCTTCTATCATAAAGGTCAGTTTCTGCTTGCTTGAGGATCTCCTATCATATGTGAAAGGGAGAGAGAGGAGAAAGTTGCATTGCGTCACTAAGAATTTGGGAGCAGAGCAGGATGAAAGGTCAATCTTCACATGGAAATGACCTGAATGCAGGGGAAATCTGCAGTGGACTGCAGGCATTTGAGTTTTCCTGAATTCAACCTGTAGATTTCACAGTGGGCAGGTTTTTTCCGAGTCATGCGGAGTCTGTGGACTGGTTTTTCACTTTTGGGGGCATTTGTGCTGATTTGCATTAGTGCAAGTGAACATTTGTGGTATTGTATACTTGCACAAGGGTATTAATGCACCTTAAGCAATGATCATTAGTGCTAATGCAATTAGCTAATGCAGATTTGTTCAGAAACTGGCTAAAATACTTCAGTTCTGTCAATTATGAGATGGTAGAATAAGGAACAGCTGATAATCTGTGGAGCACAGATGGTTGGAATTAACAAGACCCATCCATCCCTAGCTGAAATACCAGAGCAGAATGAAAGGGCTTTTCAAAAGAACAAGAAATTAGTCGCTTCACTGAACTGGAGCCAGCCTAACATTTCTCTGAATTGTGTTTGCAGGCCAAAACATTTGAGGAATTTCCTGAGAAACTAAAGCAATCCTCCACACCCTTACTGGAATTAAGTCCCTCTGGATACTGCAAAACTTACTTCCAAAGTCAGGACTGGGTTACAAGTCTATAATCCTGTATGTGCTTACCTGGGAGTAAGTGCCATCAAATTTAGAAGGGATTACTTCTGAGTAGACAAGTATAGCCTAGCTCTGTAAAAACACACCAGCACTGGTTTCCTTTAACATCTCGTGGTATCATCATGCTGTACACCTTTCTGCATCTCCTTGGCTCTACAGGAGCTCACAGGGCAGCAAATGCAACATTTTGCATGAAAGGGCTGTGAGCTCATTTCAGCTCTGAAAAGAAACTCCTTGGCTCAGCTTGTGCTCAGAGACACACTGTTCTTTAAGCAGCTGTCTTCTGCTCCTGGCCCAGGTCAGTGGTACTTCTAGTGACATAAAAACAAAGTAGACCTGGCTAGCACAAAGACTGTCCATTCCTACTCTAGGGCAGCCTTCTCAAACATGGTTCCCTGCAAAGGTTTTGGAGAGCCAGTGTGTTGTCCTTGTGGTCAGGGTGTGTGACTGGGACTCTGGAGATCTGGATTCTAATCCTCACATGATCATAACTTTGGGCCAGTTATAGATGCACTGCCTAGCCTACCTCAAAGGTCTGTTGTGAGGATAAATTTTATTTATTTATTTATTTATTTAAAACTTTTATATCCTGTCACCACATGCCTCAGTGTAGGATCATGTAAGCCACCCTGGGATCCTTTCAAGGTGGAAAATTGATATTAATACAATGTAAAAAATAACAACAAAACCGAAACTGCTGTACTTCAGGCATATCATGAGAAGGCAGAACTCAATGGAGAAGACAATCATGCCAGGGAAAGTTGACTGTATAAGTAGAACAGGAGGAAAAACTAAGATGGATCAATTCCATGAAGGAAGCCACAGCTTTGAGTTTACAAGAGTTGAACAGGGCTGTCAAGGGCAGGCCATTTTGGAGGGCATCCGTAATGGGGTCGCCATAAATTGGAGATGACTTGTTCACATGTAACAACAACCGTGTGAATAATAAAATGACTCCTATCATTCCTGACTATTGGACATGCTGACTGGGCTGGATGGGAGCTGCAGTCCAAAACATCTGAAAGGCACCAGGTTGGAGAAGGCTAACTGTACCAAATATCCACATGGCTCCACTGTTTCTTACCATCAGCCACTGCAAGTTCCAGAAAACTGCATGCATCTCTTAAGTTGTTGGATCTCACCGTGATTTGGTATCTTCCAGCATCATTTTTTTGCACATTCCATATGACCAGCCAACCATTAGTCATGACTGACTTCTTCCACCGATGTGTTGGCATCACCTCTAGAAAGAGGATGCAACTACGCTCCCACCACTTATGTGGGTTGCTGTTAGCATTGCAGGACCTCAGATCGAATTTCAGAATGAAGTCATGTGGAGTTCCTTTGGTGTGGTGCCACTGGATTTCAATGAAGTCCCAGTCAGATTTGGGGACTTCAACTTCAACAGGAATAAGTACTGTCTGATTGACTACTGCAGTGATGGGGTCCTTTGGTAAGAGGATGCAAATTTCAGAAGGAGTAGCTACATATGAAAAAATGAAGAGTAACAAGCCTATAATTAAAACTTTGCAGATACGCAGGATGTGGTAGGTTCTCAACTTCTGAATCTAAACGTTTAATTTTTGATTTTAAAAAAAAATATTCTAAAAGAATTTAAAACACCATCTGTTAAGATTTTGCTGAATGCTGAAGGAAATAATCTTACACATCAACAGATCATACTTCATATGTTCTGTCAAAATTGAGTAATGATGATGGGTAACTCCACCTCCCATCCCTAGCTAACTGCATGATTAGGCTTATTCTAACACTCAATATCCCAAATCTGGAAATAGCACAACTTATTCTGAGCCCAATCTCATCTAATTATGCTCCTGTAGACATCTCCAGGGGCACATAATGAAGTCCACCCCCCCAACTCCCCGTCTCCCCATCATCTCCAGCAGGCAAGATGAAAAGGCTCGAAAGCTTGCAGGTCAATGGGGGTGGGTGACGAACAGAGCACCTTACTCCAGCTACTGCTTGGGGCAGTCTTGGGTAGGAACAAAGAAACCAAAAGAAATGCTCTGATCTCAATTCTCCATGATCTAGTGCAATCTCCACAGCCCATTCTATTATGGCATTATTTGCTTCCATGTTGAGGTCGCACTTGACCAAACTGAGCATCACAGTGATAGAAAGGATTAACCAGTGTAATGGTGTGGTGAGGAACCTTTTTCACTCTCAAGCATCTTGAGATGCTTTTCAGAGGCCATAAGATTGCAAAAGGTAGGTCAACAACTCAGACTGGCTAAGGCCCTTCCTTCTCTCTCACACACAAACGCCCACCCACACACCATTCCCACACAGAGTTCTCTGCATATGTGGGAAGGGGCTGTACTTCTCTCAGTGTAGAGAGAGGGAAATGGGCCACAGAGGAAGGAACTGGCCTGGAAGTTCCCTGGCCCTAGTTGGGGAGAGGAAGTTTCAAGACTGATGACAACATTGGAGTGCTAGGAACAACACCGAGTGACCACAGCACCAGCCTTGCCCAACCCACAACCATTAGAACTCCCATGAATCACTCATTCTCTAAGGCATGGATGAGGTAGATGAGAAAGCCATGAAGTCTGGATCAAGTGAAGCCTGCTTGCTTGCTTGCAACCCAGAGAATTGGAATCTGACCTGTCTTTAAGTGTGAAGCAGTATTTTGCTCATGTCTATATGCTGTTGCAACTGGAGGAGTTCAATGAAGGGGCAGGCACTCAGGTTTTCAGGCAGGCCATATGGCAACTTGTTCTTATACTGGGGAAGAATCATAGCTCAGTGCCAGAGCACACACTTTGGATGCAAAAGGCCCCAGCTCGATCCCAGGTGGAGCCTAAATACTAGAGTTTTCTTGCCAGTCCGTGTAGATATCAATGAGTAAGTGCTCTGATCATTATAAACCACCCTGCTTGGCACTGAAAATGGCTTATCTTGTTGTCTGAACCCAGCTGTGTTAACAAACTATGGTTTATTAATCACAAACAACCCTTGGAGAGAACTCCTGATTTGTTTTGGGGTTGTAAACTGCAGGTTGCTCCAGTCTAATAAACGATGGTTTGTTAGCAGTGTTGTTTTTAGCTAATATGATAACCCATGTTTCAAGAATAATCCATAGTTCAACAATAACACTCAAGGATTATCAGGTGGGTTATTATGCATGTGGGTTATCATTTTGTCTGAATGTAGCCTTTCTTTCTTTGACACTGTAGTGTCAAATATCTATGGGAAACTCTCAACAAAGTTATGAAGGTCTACAAGTCTTTCCTGTTTATTCCCAATGCCTGGTATTGAGTATGGACTGGTGACAATTTTGTTTAGTCCTTTTTTGTAGTAAGAACTTACAAAAATCACAAATTTCTTCAACAAGTGGAAAAGAAAGAACATGAGTTTAAACAAGCATCTGCAAGAAAGCAGAACTGAGCCCCAGGATCCGAGTGCTTAGCTCAAATAAGACTGTGTTTGAATCCCTGTGTGGTGCAGAATTAGGGCATCCACACCCTCCTCTTCCTCCCCATTATTAACAGACTTCTCATCTTATAGAGATATGACAGGAAGGTACAGGGTGGCCATCCATATGCTGGAACAGGTGTACCTATAGAATTTGGAGAGATAATTTAGTGATGATAATACTAAGAATTTACCATCATTCAGATTTTCTTCCTCAAACAGAACTTGAGTTTTGAAAAGCCTTACAAAGCAAATGCCCAAGAAATGGAGAATGTCTTATTTGTCCACTCCTCGTATGGAGCAGTATATTTTCCAGCCTCTTTCCACATCCTGGTAAATACTCCAAGGACACATTTTATTTTATCTTTTATTTAAAACATTTCTATGCCGCCCCATACGATGAAGCCTCGGGGCGGCTCACAACATAAATTAAAATATAATACATTAAAAATATAAAACAAATTAACAATATAAAATAAGTCGCCCTGGCCACATTGGATTCTTTGTACTTGCAGTGGCCATCACAACATCTTGGGGCAAGGCGTAGAAGTTGTGTGATTAAATATTTGTGTTTGAGTGAAATGACTCATCCAACTGATATGTACACATGGACCAGGGGTTGGCAACCCACGGCTCCGGAGCTGCACGTGGCTCTTGAACCCCTCTGCTGCGGCTCCATTGCTCAAAACATGCGACGGCACAGCTTCCGATCTGTGACTGAGGCTGGTTAAGTAAATTGCTACATTCCTCTGCTATTGTGCAGGGAAAGAGTGGAACAAGCTTCCTGCAGGCTCTCATGTTACTCAAACCCTGCTGAAAAGAGTCTCTTTGTCCAAATGTAATCTCCTTCATCTGAATGTTAAAAGCTGCGCTTGGGACCTATCACAACTCACAGCACTTGACTGTTTGTCTGCTAATCAGTCACTAAACACACCTATATCTCTGGCACAGCCGATCTGGGACCCGCCCTGATTTAATGAGCTTCCCCTCCACCTCCCCACCTCCCCAGGACAACCATGGATAAATGGAAGAAAAGTTTCTAAAGAAAACCAAAGGTTTAATGGTAAGTGGGCAGATTCATTTGCTTTTACTGCTGACGAACTTATGGGGTTTGCTGTTTAATGCATGCAGCCCTTTAGCACTGACTTTGACTTTGCAGAAAGCTGTTCTCCTGTTCAAAATATATGAAAGGAGTCCTACTAGTTTATAATGTAAGATTAAAAATAACAGTTTTTAGTGACTGAACAAGAGCCGCGGCTAAATCTTAATGCAGATATAGATCTATTTCCTTGTTTTTTTAGGAGTTCAAAATGATTCTGTTGCATGCAGAAATAAAAATTTGTTTTTTCTTTAACAGTTCATTGATTTCATAAATGCAACATACTATAGTTTTTTATGCATAGCATAAAGGTAAAAATGATATATGCAGTGTTATCTTCATTTTAGATGTCAAAAGGGTTTTGCTGCTCCTGGTGTTTTTTTTCTGTGGGTCCAAATGGCTCTTTGAATGTTAAAGGTTGCCGACCCCTGACATAGACATACTCTCAGAGATGTGTACTTACATGAACATGAGGCAGAAGCTGATGTGCATGAATTGACTTTTGGGGATTTATAGAAATGTTCAGTCATCCTGGCATCATTTGAGCCACATGGATTTGTTTGGAGAACCACTGGATGTTGCCTTGTTTCAGAGGAGCCTTGGAAAACTTGTTGGAAGATACAGCAGGTTAGAAAATGGCAATCAACAAAAGGTACCAAGATGCATATTATCTGGTGTGATATGCTGTTCCTTTAAATAGAATCCTACTTGGCATATTTTATTTCCTACTTCCTGTTTGACTCTCAGTTCAAGACAATGAAGCTGACTTCTGTGGTTGGTTTCATGTGAGTTACTTAAAGTTGCATGGAAGTGAGGAGAATCTAATTTTCCTAGGAACAAAGTATTGGTGTTTGAACATTATGTATATTTGTATCCTGCATTTCAATGGAGTTAGCTCCTAAATTGGCATGCAAGGAATATCCACAAAAATGTACATTATGTTTATGGCATCTCTTCTGGTCCCTGTTACTGATGACAGTGCCTGGGTTCAAGGAGAGTTCTGAAGTGCATATGGACTCAGAGCATGACCGATGGTCAAGATGCTATCCCAGAGAATTACAGCTGCCTTCCCTCTGATTGATTTGCTGAAACTTTGGTTCTTGGCAGCTGAGGAGATGTGGGCTCTTTTTTCCGGACAGAAAGAACTACATACAAATGATTTGTTCAAAGTAAATTAAGACATCAATAATGTGAACTGGCAATTCATGAAACAACAACCAGTGCAAATGGAATTTGGTGGAAAATTCATTAATGCAATATCAAGCATTTATCAAAAACAGACTGCTAGGATAATAGTTAATGGAGAATTTACAAACATCATAGACATTCAAAAGGGCACAAGACGGGGATGTCCTTTATCACCACTGTTATTCATATTGGTTTTAGAAGTCCTAAATAGAAATGTTAGAGAAGATATGGATATTAAAGGTACTAGAATTAGAGATGAAAGCTATAAACTTCAAGCATTTGCATACTACTTAGTGTTTATTTGAGAAGATCCATTGGTAATGATGTCTAAACTTTTAAAAAAGATAGAAAACTATGGTGAAGTTACTGGGATTAAAATAAATAGAGAGAAGACTAAACTGTTAGTTAAAAATCTTTCATTGGAACAAAAAACAACTTTGATGCAGCAAGCAGACCTTCAAATTGTTGAAAAGGTTAAATACTTGGGAATCTTCCTTACAGCTAAATGTGTTACATTAAAAGAAGACAACTATATTAAACTATATAAGGATCTAGAAAAATGTGCTAATTTGCAAGTATCATTGTCGGGAAGAATATCTATAATTAAAATGAATATATTACCAAAACTTCTGTTCCTATTCTAAACAATTCCTATAAAATCGATAAAACATTTTTTGCTAATTTAAATACCCAGATTTTATGATTTACATGGCAAAAGAAGAAATCAAGGATTAAATTAAAAATGCTTCAGGAAGCTAAAGGGAATGGGGGCTTTGGTCTTCCTGACTGGATGCTCTACCATCAAGCTTGTGCTTTAACAAGGTTAAAAGAATGGATAATTCTAAGAAATAAAAGAATTTTATACCTTGAAGGACATGATTTACAAATGGGATGGCATGCCTATATGTGGTATGAGAAATGTAAGACACATGGTTACTTTTTAAGTCATTATGTTAGAAATTCACTGATGTCAGTTTGGGAAAAGCTAAAGACAAAGCTTTACACTAAGTTGCTGAGATGGCTTTCTCCTGTGGAAGCTCTTACATATCCAAATGCTTTGAATTTTAATAGGATTGTGAGATATGATATTTTAGATAATGATGAAAAATTGAAGCCGAATCAAGAACTTCAGGAACATGGCATTGATCTCTCTTGGTGGCATAAGATTCAAATTCAATTGAGATATACTAAAGACTATAGAATGTATGGTTTTTATAAGGAACTAATAGCATTTGATCAAATGATTTTAAAATCAGATGAAAAAATGATTAAAAGGTTGTATAATTTTCTTTTGGATATGAAAATGGTAGATGAACAAGTTAAAGAAACAAGATAACCCTAGCATCTTCATATAAAGAAAACCTCTATAAAATGTTTTACAGATGGTATCTATTGTCAAATAGATTAGCAAAAATGTTTCAAAATATGTCAAATAGATGTTGGAAATGTAAACACAAACCTGATACTTTTTATCATTTGTGGTGGACTTGTGTTAAGGCAAAAAAATATTGGGTTAAAATACACAAATGGCTTGAGGAAATGCTGCATAAATCATTAACATTTAAACCTGAAGTCTTATTAGGTACTGTTCCTGATAATTTCAATAAACAAGCTATATATCTGACTTTACATACAATTACTGTGGCAAGGATTGCATTTGCCCAACACTGGAGAAGTGAAGAGCCACCTACTGAAGAGTTGATCTTAAAAAAGATTTTGGGCTGCGTGGAGATGGACAGATTGACCTTGTCTTTGATGGAGAAGGAAGATACATCCTTCTATCAAACTTGGAATATTTTCTATCATTGGTTAGAGAAATGGGACTATGTGTAGAATTGAATATGGTTGTTGAATGTAAAAAAGAGTGTGATGTCGACCCAGTATGTCCGATGTTGTTTTTAGTTTTGGATTTATAGAGAAAATAACAAAACTTGTTTAAAAAAAAAAACAAAGTTAGTTAAGACATGCAGTACTCCTGCAGGTGTGGCAAAGTGGACTATTTTTTGGTTCTTGTTTAACAAATAGCAACTAGGTATGATTAATTGTATGAAAATAATCACAATGACTGTATGGAGAAGCCTTTACAGATGACAAGGAACAGCAAAAAATTTTTACCTGGAAGACTGAGAAGAAGAATCACCACCAGGGTCAGAGCAACAACTCCTGCCAGTGAAATGCCAAAGCCAATTTTCCACCAGAGAAGGGTGGAGGAAGGTTCTGTGGAAGAGAAATCCAGGGTCTAGATCAGTAATGCCCCCTCTGCCCCCACTGGAGGTACATTGTGGTGCAAAGGCCACCTGAGATGGCAGAAAGGCCCGATGACGTCAGTGCTTTGTAGAAAACATTGTCCCCACCCCTTCTTGTTGTCCATGTATCCAGAAGACAGCAATATGTTTTATGGGTTTTTTAAATTGTGGTTATTACTAAAACAGCAGAAGCTATCCAAGCAGCTGAAGGTACCCAAACATTTGCTGGTGAGCAACAGTGCAAACTGGACCAACCTCAAAGCCTCAAACATTAAAGAACCTTCAGAAATGATGTACTTTCTGGGCAGGGGTGACATGGAATTGCTACTCCACCAGCTCAAGGACCAGAACTACAGTGACTAAGCCTTCTGTAAAAACCAGTGCTGCTTGTTTTGCTTCACTGGTTTCTATGCCATTTTTATCAGTTTGTTTTAAACTGGGGAAGGGAGAGATGGTGCTGAAAGAGGAAGCTGTGCCTTGGTTTTCCAACACATCTGGAGGATTCCAGGTTGGAGGTCACTGTAATATAATTTACCATCACTTTACGGCTGGGCAGACTGGAAAAGAAGAAGGAAATGCCTCTTCAGTCACAGATGGGAAGGAACCAACTGTTGGAACACCTCTGTTTGGAGGGCTGTCAAAGGACACATGTATGTTTGAAGGCATCTTTTATTTGAAAGGCTGTCCTTTAGCTTTGGATTTAAGGAATCATATCAAAGGAGAGCAGATGCCTCGGCATTGCCTGACAACAGTTAGCGCCATTGGTGATTGTTGGGTTAACTCTAGGTTGTTTAACCCTGAGTGCCTATGGTTTGGAGCTAGCCATGATGACTCAGGGTCACCTGGGTTGTTAACTAAAAGTAGAAGTAGCAAGCATGGGGAGGCAGCTGACTGGCTTCCCCACTTGACTCTGACAGTTCCTCAGTTAAATGGAAACTGTTGCTGTGTGAGAACCAGATCAATAGGACTTACTCCTGAGGAAGTGTGCTTAGGAAGAGCATTAAAAGCAGGTTGTTCCAGTGACCTTGTCTATATTAGGGTAAGGAGTTCACATCAGCCCCAAAACATGCTATTGAACAGAAAGAGAAGGGCAGGGCGAAAATCTAATTTCAGACATGAAAGGTGCTTCCAGGTGGGTGTCTCTTAGCCCTAATTATTGCAATGCATTCTGCCGCAATTCCATATTTTCTTCCTTAATGGATTTGTTTGTGATAAGAAAGATGAAAACAACATTGGGAAGCTATAGTAGACCCATGAGTAGAAGACAATGACATCTACATGTCCTGTGAAATTCTGTGAAGGATGCAGGGTAATGGCGCAATAAACTTTGTCTAGAAACAACCTATGGGTAGATAGTTGCATCATCAAAGAGTTGCACCACAGACCAATTGTTGCGAGACTTTTCCATTCATTTTATCTGAGAGCTGTGCTCCTGAATGGGGAAGTGGATCAGACAAAAACATGTCAGCGTAAGCCCTTGCAAGGCCACAACTCCCCGCAAATCCCAGGCGGCAAAGGACTGGGTCCTTAACACACCATTCTCAGTCACCACTACCACCAAATTCAAGTTCGTTGAAAACTTTGGATGGAGCCATTACAGGGATAAGAAACACCAATGCATTCCTTGCTTCAAGATAAAGGTAGCAACCGTCTGCCTTCCTGCCTGCCTGCCTGCCTGCCTGTCTGTTTTAATCCAAGGCTGAGGGCAATGCCTCTATCTGGATCTGGGGCTAGTTCAGGGGGCAGGGGACCTTTGAGTTGCTGGGGTCCTGATCCAGAGAAGGACTCTCATACCTGCAATTAATAAAAGTCAATTAAAGCTAAGTCAGCAGCTGCATCTTTGAAGTAAAGTGTGCTTTGCATTGAAGTATGAAACTCAGGTTTGTTGCATCAAAATACAACCTTAGAAACTCTCTTTTCCCCGGTGGCATCAACTTTTATGAAGACCCTTTTGTCCACAGCCTGAGGTCCCAAATACATACATGAATCTAACCACACCATCCCAGACAATATGTGGGGACTTTTTATCGTTAATTAAGCAAACCTGCTGTACAGCGACCCACCTTGACAGCCTTGGAGAGACCTCTTGCAGGGTTGAAAAGGTACTTTGGTGCACTGCCAGCGCTGGCATGGCGGGGCATGAGCAAAGGAGCCAGCAGGCCGGTTCCCATTGCCCAGACCCTTCTGCTTGGCTGCTCCCATCAGCAGGAGCATCAGAAACCGAGTCCGCTGAGTCAGCCTGAGGGCCACCGCTTTGACATTCCTTTCTCACTGTGGCCAACCAGCTGTCTGTGGGAAGCCCACAGGCAGGATGTGAGTGCAATTGCGCACTCCGGCTCATGCTCCCCTGCAGCTGGCGTATGTAGGCATGCTGCCCGTGAGGCAGAGAGAGAGAACCTGCAGCCGCCAGGACTGGTAGCCGTTGATTGTCTTGCCCTCCCTGAATCTGTCCAGTCCCTTTTTAAAGCTGTCTGAACTGGTGGCCAGGACTGTAGTTTAACTCTGCACGATGTGAAGTACCACCTCCTTTTATCGCTCCAGAATCCCAACAATCAGCTTGATGGGATGCCCTCCTTGGGTTCTACTAATTATGTGAGAGGAGAAAAGTTCATGCTATCTATTTTCTCTACACTGCAAATAATTTTTGCATCTTTGAAGTCTCCCCTTGCTAGCCTTTAAGCATGCTGAAGTAAGCACTCCCAGAGTGGCTAAGCAAGCTGGAGCTCCTCTATCAGTTGCTTTATTGGTTCAACTGTTGAACTTGGAACTCTGGCTTATTGCTCCCCCAATACACCTGAATCAAAAATCAAGGGTTGTTTTGGTTCATTCGCATATTGTGATGTATGAATGTAGCCATTCTGGTGATATTTAAATCAAATGGAAAAGGTTCACACACTCACACACAAAGCAAAACACTTTCTTGTCCCTTTATTTTCTTTTAAAGATGTTCAATGGACAAGGTCAGAATTCTTCCAAATATATCCACAGGTTGGTTTGTTTTTTAAACCTTTCTCCTTTTAAATAAGTGTGTAACTGTCCTGCTTATTAAAAAGAAATGAGAGAGCTTTAAGTCAATACCTTTGATCTCATTGCTGTGAGTTGATCTTGTATATGACTCCCTTCTTGGATCTATAACCATATATCCCTCTGCATCCTCCATCTTCCCAAGATCTTCGGAGTTCTAAATACGAGTGTCTCTGGAGAAGGAACTGGCATCCTTAAAGTCTGTATCAGCCTGATGCAATTATGCAAATGAACCAACAACTGCACCCTCCCTGTTGCTGAAATCGGCTTCATGATTTGCTTAGAATCTGTGGACAAGTGCATTAGTTCCCACTGCTAGTAGGTCACTCAGCTGATCTTCCGTGGATCAAATGTAAGCTCTGGTTTAAAGATAAAGAAATGTATTAAAATTGCCAATTGGCACTTGGACAGCTGGCTGGACAGGCACTTCAGTCACAGGCTGGATTTGCATGTCATGAGAAGCCAGGGTGATTTCTTATACTCGTTGGTCTGTCGTGTCACCTGGATCCAGTAGTGGTGTTTCTGTGTGGTAGTGTCAGTTTCCCAAAACCACGACAAGGCTCAGCAGTCTGTTCCAAGGTTCCCAGACTCCTGTGCAGCTTCTCTCGTCTTCTGGAGTCATCTGAGCAGTAAGTTTGGGCAAAAGACTGCAAGTGGGGAAACCGTACATCGTTGTTTGCCATGATGGGTGAACCTGGCCATAGTCTTCCACCCTCTGGTGATCATTTATCTATGGAAATTAGAGTAATCCTCTAAAAGTTTGCATTTATACATATCAATTAAAATATGCACAATTAATGCAAATCAGTGTCCTTATTTGCTCAGTTTTTGGGTGACATTTTTCCTCTTATTCAGTGATGCAAAAATGGCACTTTTTTGGTAACAGCAGCATGAAAACAGAGAGGATTCAAAAGCCTGTGGCAATCAAAGGAAGATTGCCTGGTGCCAGAAAGATAAAGTAGGGGCCTTATACTCCATAATTAGGATGAGGTCGTTGTGGAAAAGTCATGAAAACTACAGTAAAGGAGCTATGGAAGACACAGGACTGGAGTCAGCAATTCTTCCAATCTGGTTCTTATGTGACATAGTTTATCGGTGTTCAATCATCCTTTTGATTCCTTGGCTGGTGGCCCATATTTTAGATGGCTTTGAGAAATGGACTAGGCAGGTTCATGGAAGATATTTCTATCAACCTCTGATAAGCAGGGGAATTATGTACTGATCTGAGAAAGAAAGTCCATTCATATATTTGTATACATGTTTATTTTTTCTGGGTTATATCCAATGTTAGTCTTGCTGAAGTCCCCTTCCCTTTAGTGGGCCTGTTCCAAGCAGGTACCATGTCTTGTTTTCATGCCTGTGACTCCACCTGGAATACAATTCTCTCCATTGGTCAAGATCCCCCTCACCTTCCTTTCAGTCTTTCCACAAGGAGTCATCCAAAGGGACAAGAAGGGAAGGGCTCACTCTGCACTAAAAGCGCAGCATGCTACTGATTGTGTCATTAGACTTATACAGGGGCTTAAAGAGCTTTTAGACTATTTTGAGCACATATCCAGCAAATGGACTTACTCAAATCTGGTAGATACATCCAAACCCTATCCTGGTTTGCTTCACCACTGATTTTTCAATAGCAAGATTTTAAATTCAAATCTAAAAATGTTTCAGAAATCCCATCTGAATCCCAAAATGTTGCAATACATTGAAATACGTTAAAAGCTTCACTGCAGTTATGCTGCTCAGACTAATAAAGCTAAGCCTGCATTTATGGAGCCATGTAGGTGTTCAAATTAGCTCTGATTTCCTGATTGCTCATAACTTGTAATTGTTGTCTGAGCTCTCTTACTACTGAAGCTAAGGTGCCGGGGTATAATTAATTCAAAGATTCTTCCTGAGAAATTCCACCAGCTGCAATCAGTATCCCACTGGAAACATTTCCTCAGGTTAATTAACAATGCTAAAGAGAGCAAAGGAAAATCCCATATCTGTGCAACCCTCTAGTGCATGGGTCCTCAAACTACAGCCTGCGGGCTGGATCTGGCCCACCATACCCATTTATCTCGCCTGCCTCAGGGGTTTTTGGACTCGCCGTGCTGGCCTGCTCACGCAGAGATAGTTTTGGACTCGCTCGGAGAACACGATCTCTGTGCAAGCAAGCTGCTGCCTTGCCACATGCGCCCACCACCACCTCACCTTGCCGTGTACGTGCCCCCCGCCCCTGCTCCCTCACCGGCCCACACCCCCTGCCGGCACTGCCTTGCCGGCCTGCGCCCACTGCCTGTACCTTTCAACTGGCCCCCTGTTGAAAAAGTTTGAAGACCCCTGCTCTAGCGACTCATCTCAGTTTTTAGCACAACCTACTGCTGTGAATCCCTGTGCTCTGTAACAAAGTTTGTGAAGCCAAAGCATTGTGCGATCCTTACAAATCAACACTTACAATAGTTAAATTGTATAGTCTTGGAAACATATCAACTGGATTTTCAGTGACTCACAACCAAAGTGGAGAATCACAAGACCTCTGCTAGCAATAACTAGCTGGATAATTGTAGCAATATATGTTTGGTTAATAATAATAATACTTCATGTCTTGTGGCTCTCAAACATCTGGTATTTACCTTATGTGGCTCTTCTGTTGAGCAAGTCGGGAACATAGTGTTAAATATTCAGTGTACACATTTTACACTCAAATCTAGTTTTGTGAATTTTCAATAGTGGAGTGAGCTTTGTGTTATCTCTCTGATGCTATGTGACTAGCTGGCCTGGAATCATCTTTGTGCAGTAAGGATTAGGCCCTTTCTATCAAACCTTTACTTAACCCACACCTACAAATTTACACAGGCCTTTTTCATCTGTTGTATCCAATAAAAGATTGACAGTTCACTTTGGCCATATTTCAGAGGTAAAGCAACATTCATTTGGAGGGAAGAAAAGTGAAACAACCCACAGAAACAAGGTGTGTTTTGAAATCTGAAAATTCAAAATGGCTACCACCATAACAAATGGTTCCCATCATGGCTGTTTACTGGGGGCCATGATTATAAGGGTTAGCAGCTGAGTATACTAGGAAAGGCATAGCCATTATAGAGTAGGGTGGATTGTTCTGCTAGCAGCTAATTTTACTTAAGAACAGCTGTGCTACCTCTCCCAAAAAGGTCAATAATTGAGGCAGACTTAAAAAAAAGTTTATGTTCCATGGTACCCTATTTTTTAACCAGAAATTATTTTTATTTATTTATTTATTAAAACATTTTTATGCCGCCCCATTCACCGAATCCTCTGGGCGGCTTACAACAATACGTTAGTCCAACATAAGTAAAAATTAAAATATATACATTAAAATAAAATACAACTATACAATATAAAATAAAATTACTAGGGCAAGTGTGTGTGTACATAAATTTATACATATAAACATGGAATTATCTTGCAAAAACCCAAAGATGTTTTATTCCAAAGCAGAACAAAAGCATTTAAAAATGCCTTGTCACTTTAATTTTATCTGGGCAATAGGAATCAGACTTATATCATGCAGTATTGTGTATATGCAGTCCAAAATAAGCTCCATTTAATTTAGTAGTGCTGATTAGTTGGTGAAACGGTTTGTGGAATCAGCTCTCTTTGCGTTATTGGTTCAGTTTAAAGTTGCCAGACACATGCCACCAAAAAAGAGGCCAGAAGAGGGCACCAGTTTGCATAACAGTAACATTTGCTTATGGATCTTTATATGTATAGGTGTAGATTTAGAAATAACTCGTGTAAATAGAAATCCAGCGTATCTCACCATGGTGGAGAAGGCTGGCCAGGTGACCCGTGTGCCTCCTTAACCTGCTGAATAGGCGCCGTCTGTGGACGGGTAACTTCTGGGCACTTGGGCTGTCCTTTCTTACGCCTGTTGCCTTTAAACAAGTCTTAGACTGGAAGGTCCATCAAAGAGAGGACAGCAATAGAAGGCTGCTCTCTGCCGGCTCTCCAGACCAGAACTGTCTTCTGTAAAGTAGGACCTCTGGCAGTCTGTCTGCTCCACCAAGACATTCTCACATTATCCTGGACATCTATGGTGCATTGACCCGATGAGGGCACAGGTAGTCTCCAGGGCTATCTTGCTCAACTTCAACCCTAACCCTCCTCTGAGCCCAATCCGTGTCCCAGGCAGAAGCCCCACCTAAACTAGGGTAACGTGCCACATGGACTCAGGAGCCCCTCAGCCACAGGATTTTCATCTTGTCAGAATTCAGATTTGATTTATTGGCCTCATCCAGCTCATCACTGATTCTAGGCGTTGAAATAGGACATGCACAGTCTCTCTGGAGTTAGTTGCCTCAGGAAAACAGAGCTGTGTGCCATCAGCATACTCTCAGTGGGCCTTCAACCTGTCCTGCATGGGGCTGCACTCCTACTGAAGGGCAGGGTTTGCAGCTTGGGGGTGCTCCTGGACCCAAAACTATCACTTGAATCTCACCTAGACTTGGTGGCTGGGAGCGCCTTCTTTCAGCTGCATCTGATTTACCAACTGTGGTCCTAGCTAGACAGGCAGAGCACAGCCACAGTCACATATGCCCTGGTAACTTCTCAACGTGACTACTGTGATGTGCTCTTCGAGGGGTTGCCCTTGAAGACCATCCAGAAACTTCAGCTGGTACAGGATAGGGCAGTGTGACTGCTGGTACAAGCAAGTTTGTGTGCCCATATCACCCCAATATTATATTGGTTATATTGGCTACCAGTTGAGCTCTGGGCCCAATTTTATGTGCTTGTGTAACATATAAAGCCCTAAATGGCTTGGGACTGGGATACCTGAAGGACTGCCTGCTCCCATATATACCGACCCAGTTCCTAAGATCTAGTGAGGAGGACCCTCAGAGAGAGCCATCCTTTAAGAATGTAAAGAGGATGGCAAATAGAAGAGAGGCCTTCTCAGTGGCTGCCCCCCATTTATGGAATGGCTGTCCAAAAGTAGTTCTCCTGGTGCCATCTTTACAATCTTTTTGGTGCCAGGCAAAAACAGTCCTCATCTCCAGACTTTTTAATAATTGATCTTATACTTGGATATTATTTATACTGTTTTACCTGTTAGATATTTTAACTTATTGATTTCTGTCCTAGACTGTGTATTTGTCTGTTTTATTGTAAGTCGTTCTTATTATTGTTATTTTATGTAATATTACAATCTGCTTGGAGAGTCTTTGGGCTAGTATAGTGGAATATAAGTTGGATTGATTGATCAATAGATAGATAGATGGATAGATAGATAGATGCTGAACTGGGACTGGTCAGCTTAGAAAAAAGGCAAGTAAGGGAGATGCAAAGAAGTGTTTAAAATTATGCCTGATGTGGAGAACATAGAGAAAGATACATTTTTCTCCCTCTCCTATAACATTTAAACCCAGGGTCATCCCATGAAACTGACTGGGGGAAGGTCCAGGGCAGATGAAAGGAAGTACTTCTTCACACAGTGCTTAGTTAAACTATGGCATTTGCTGCCACAGGAAGTGGTGATGGCGGCCAATCTGAATGGCTATAAAGAGGGATTGGAGAGATTCCTGAGGGAGGAGCCCATTGGTGGCCACCAGGAAGTACTATATGGCCTAGTAGCTATTGATAACCATTTCCTTCACAAACTTTTCCGGCCATCTTTTAAAGCTGCCCAAATTGGTTTCCATCACTACATTTCATAGAACTGACATCCAAAGTTTAACTATGTGCTTCATGAAGGAGTCCTAAACAATTTCAGCAGTTGTAACTTTTCCTCATAGGGGAGTTGCTCCAACACCTTTACCCTTTTGATTGCCTTCTCTACACTTTTTCCAATTTTCCAATATCACCACATGCTTACATGGAACTGCAGTCACTATTCTGATGGCCATTCTGCCAGTTTGGAGAGAGCCTTCAGGAGCATCTCAAGATCCCTTTTTATTTCGACCACCCTAAATAATTTGGTGTCATCAGCACATTTGGCTGCATCACTGCTTAGTCCTAATTCTAGATAATTTATGAATAAGTATCCTCCAAGAGTGTCTTCAGTCCCTCCACCATGTGGAGATAAGGCTAGGAGTGGAAAAAACAACGAATGGGACATGAGTAGGAGTGAAAGAGAAGTCTAGGAACTAGGAAGCAAGAGGAAGAAGGCTATGGAAGAGGAAGGGAGAGAAATAGGGAGGAAAGGAGTTGAGCAGAGAGAAATATTGAGCTGGGGAGTGAAGAGATAGAAAGTAAAAGGGGACATTGAGGTGGACAGAAGAAGGTTGGCTAGGGTCAAGAATGAACTCTTTCCTTTGCTCCTTGCAAGATGAGGTTCAGCTGATCAGTTGTGAGTTCAGTGAGAGGAAAGGAAAACCTGGCACGGTTACATTTTAATTTTTTATTTTATTAAAAATACATTTTTGACTAGGGCACAGAGTCATGGTGACATGGCGCTGCATTCCCTCCCGTACATCTCTTTGCTTCCCCGTTTGCCTTGCCTCTATCCAGAGGTGGTCTGTGGCGATGGGCCATGAGAGCTGAAGTCCTGAATCCTTCATTTGGAGCTCGGTCTCTGGCAGGCCCCACCACCCTGCCTCCATGGACACTTGCTGAAATGAGGGCGCAGGAGCCCTGACGGTCACTTGCATCTGATCCACCTGCATTAACTGGCTCTTGGCCACATGTGCTTCACCTGCTGTCTCATGGATGGAGCCTGAGCTCTCCATTCCACTTAAAGATCAAGAACCAAGCATGGATGGCTTCTTTAGAGAACTGTACCTTTGGAAAAGCAAAGATCCGAGTATTTGTATCACCATCAAAAAACTCCACCAGCCCCTCTGAATAGTCGAGAGAAACCCGCACCCTAGTGGGAGGGTGGCACAAGGTCAGATTTGTCCTAGGGTGAGTGATTGCCTCGTACTGTCCTTTAATACGCTGTACCCCCCAGTAACCCCCATCAGGTGTCAAAACAATCGGCCCATTTCTGTTTGCAGATGCCCGAACAACTCCTACTGCCCACCACTCTGCGCCCTCCACTACTTCGACTTCCCAGCAAATCCTCCCCGAGGTGAAGCTCTCACGGCTCAGGACGCTGGCCATGACGTCGTACCGCAGGGGACTGCTCCTCACGTCTTGCTTCATGCCTTTCCATTTCACACTCTTCAGATCATCAGACACGTAGAGCTGGGGATGGGCTGTGGCCCGATCCAGGGTCAGATGTGCTGTAAGGAAGGAGGAGAGGGGAAGAAGGAATCACAATCCAGCTTCTGTCGGGCACTTCAGGCAGGAAAAACCTTGAGACCATCACTGCAACGAGGACGCTGCATATACTTGCATTGAACCCTCTCAGGGTGCAATCTAAGGGGGCTGCCCAGGACCCTCTGAACTCGGAGGATTAGGGGCATCCTCTGTGGGGCAGAGGCAGGCATCGCATCCACGCTTCCCCTGCCACACGAGGCACCGACGGCTGGCTTGGGCCCTCCTGTCCTGGGGCAAGGGGTGTGGATGTGGGGAGAGGTGGCTGCAGCAGCCTGGTCTAGTGGCAGGCCCAGTCTCCCCCCTCCCACCCCCACCCCAGCATGTCCTCTTCACCCCTTCTCCAAAATCACTCTTGGCTGAAAGCAGGGGAGGGGGATCCAAGTCTCCTTTTCCCAACTTGGATCTGGAAATCCAAATAATCCACTGGCTGTTTAGATGCTAGGGGCTGTAATGTTTGTAAAAACAACTTCACTAGCAAAGGATGGAATCAGACTGCAATTAAGTCAGTGCCTGACACCTGAAATGTGTCACTCAACATTCATTTGATTTGGATGCTGCCTCTTTCCTGAGAATGATGCTCCAGGTGGCTGGAGTGGCAGGTACTCTAAAGTAAAATATGAACTGCAGGCGTGACATGCTGCAACAGGCGTTGCCTTAAGGGGCATTCCAACCCGCAATTATATTTTACAGCATTTCCGTTCCATTACTCTGCCACAGCTACCCTCCCCACCTGATTTTCCATGGTTTTGCTCAGCATGCTTGGACTTTCTAGCACCGTTCTAGGGGGAATTCCTTGCCCTTCCACCTATGTGTCCTTTGCCAGCCATGGGACTACCAAGCTTGTTGGTGTCTCCTTTCTTCTGCGTGGATGGCTCCATTTTGGCTCCACTGATGTCCACAGCTGGATAATGAGCTCCCGATTCATCTATGAGGGGCCAGATTGAGGAGCTATTTTGAGGGGCAGTAAGGACTCCAGCATTATTAAGCTATACCTCAAATCCCTTAACTTAATCTTTACTTCCAAACATTTAATTCCATGAAGCTGATCAAATGAGGAAAATGATCAAATGTCAAGAAGCAACAGTGAGGACTGGACACAGAACCACTGATTGGTTCTAATTTGAGAAAGGAGTTTGGCAAGGCTGTATACTGTCACCCAGCCTATTTAACTTATGTGCAGAGCACATCATGAGAAAGGCGGGGCTAGATGAATCACCAGTTGGAATTTTGATTGCTGAGAGAAATATCAACAACCACAGATATGCAGATGATACCACTCTCATGGCAGAAAGTGAAGAGGAACTAAAGAACCTCTTGATGTGGGTGAAGGAGGAGAGCACAAAAGTTGGCTTGAAACTCAAAATTAAGAAACCTAAGATCATGGCATCCGGTCCTCTCACTTCCTGGCAAATAGATGGGGAAGAAATGGAGGTAGTCACAGATTTTATTTTCCTGGGCTCCAAGATCACCACAGACAGGGACTGCAGCCAAGAAATTAAAAGACGCTTGCTCCTTGGGAGGAAAGCTATGGCAAATCTAGACAGCATACTCAAAAGCAGAGACATCAGCCTGCCAACTAAAGTGTGTATAGTCAAGGCGATGGTTTTCCCAGTTGCAATGAATGGCTGTGAAAGCTGGACCATAAGGAAGGCTGAGCGCTGAAGGATTGAGGCCTTTGAATTGTGGTGCTGGAGGAGACTCCTGCGAGTCCCTTGGACCGCAAGGCAATCAAACCGGTCAGTCCTAGGGGAGATCAACCCTGACTGCTCTTTAGAAGGCCAGATCCTGAAGATGAAATTCAAATACTTTGGCCACCTAATGAGAAGGAAAGACTCCCTGGAGAAGAACCTAATGCTGGGAACAATAGATGGGGATGGCAGAGAATGAGGTGGCTAGATAGAGTCACGGAAGCAGTTGGTGTGAGCTTAAGTGGACTCCGGGGGATGGTGGAGGACAGGAAGGCTTGGAGGAATGTTGTCCATGGGGTCATGATGGGTCGGACATGACTTCACGACTAACAACAACAACATAGACCAGTGGTCCCCAAACTTTTTTGGGCTGCTGCCCCCTTTCCTGGTGACACCCCTAGTGTATACACAGTTCTTCCTTTCTATTAGGTCAATTGCTCCTCTACAAATTTAAAACAATCAATCACAGTCTGCCTGGACCCTTCCACCTCCCCCAGTGGGGCGGTACCACCCACTTTGGGAATCATTGTTTAAGCAAAAGCTATTGAGGAATACAAACTCTTTGCTTTGTATTTGCATATTGAATTTAGGGTGGAAAAAGTGGACCTGTTGGAGGCATTGTTTTCAAAGAAATTACATTTTGAAAGAAATTTGGGGGGGGGACTGATGGGTCATAGACAGAAGTAGTTGTCAATGAATGCTTTAAAAAACCCTTTTTGCTTCTACTGTGCGCCACAAAGAAGTTTTCCATTGAATTTGAGGCCATTTTTAACTTGAATTTTTAGTTCTTTACATGAGGCCTGCTGGATATGTGCCCTGGACTCCTGCCCTGCCCACCCAGCTGTAGAAGAAGAAACAAATTCTCTGGTAACGAAAGAAGCAGCAATTACCTGTTATGCTTTTTATAGCTGATGCACAGGGGATGCAATTTCGCAGGCAAGTCTGAGTCTTGTTGTATGGAAGGCTGTGGTTGGAAGCATCCTGAGAAGCTTAGAAAATAGCTCAATTTTAGACTAGAACTGCCATCTCTTCACAATGTTTATAATTTCTTCCTATTTAGAGCAGTTTCTAATAAGCAGAAAGCTTGTTGTGTGTGGAATTGGTCCATTGCTGTAGTTGCTGTTGTAAGCTACAGTGGTACCTTGGCTCACAAACTTAATCTGTTCCATGACTCTGGTCACGACCCAAATTGGTTGTGACCCAAGTAAAATTTCCCCATAAGATTCAATGTAAATAAGGTTCATCCATTCTGTAACCATTTTTTTTATCACAAAAATTTGAAACACAGTGACAAAGAACAACAAAGATCGTGGCCATTCCCCCCCTCCCCCAAGTACGACTGCAATCATGCCCATCTTCCCTGCACAAGCACGACCATGATTGCGGCCATCTCCCCACCCCCCAGCATGATCATGGCCATCTCCCCCCCAGCCCTGCACAACTGTGATTGCACCCATGCAGGGAAGATGGGCATGATCGCGATCGTTGCCAGATGTGGAGGAGTTTGCAACCTGAGGCAAAATGTTTCTGAAATTTCTGTTTGTGGCCCGATTTGGTTCATGAGCTGAGGTTTGAGTACCACTGTATTTTGCAAAAGAAACATGTCATTGGATAACACTGAAAAATCAACACGATCTCCCCTAACTCAAATACTTCCCAATGAGCACATTTAGCATCTCAGCATACATTTCGTATTAATTACTGAATACAGGTGGTGCATTTGCCACTTTGATTGGTAGTGGCATTAATCAAGCTGACATGGTGCCTCTCCTATGTAGCCGTTCATGGGTTGCTACTTTAGAATGATTCTAGCTCAGGATTGCTGGCACCGACTGGCAAGGACTTGCCAGGGCTTTTGGCTGGCTTGCCAAACCCCACCAGGAGATCCTGGGGTTTGACTCTGGTGACTTTTGTGTATCCAGCACATCCTCTGCCACTGAGCCAGGGCTTGTCTTTATTTTGCAATTAAATAATGTAACTAAAGGTTCAGGGTTATGTTGTGCTTACTAGAGAGCTCATGTCGAGCAGTGGTTAAGAATGTGGGTCTGGGACTCAGGCGATCTGGGTTCTAGTCCCCACTCAGCCTTGGAGCCAACGGGGTGACTTTGGGCCAGGCACCCAACCTACCTTACAGGGTTGCTGTTGTGGGGAGAAGATTGAGACTAGGAGGAGGAATACGATGTAAGCCGTTCTGAGTTCATTGCAAGAAAAAAGCCAGGATATATATTAAATAAATAAGTGCTTTGAGGTGCTTACCCTTTATGGTGAATGTCTGACTTAAGCAAATTAAAAAGTGCTGTGGCACAGTCCAGCACTGGAACTACGTTTTTTTTCCAGATTTCCACTTTGAGGCAAGCCTTCCCCCATTCTAGAAAGCCTTTGGAACAACCTCATCATCTCAGTAACTGAGTCACCAATTATGTCAACTGGAATTAGCACACAAATGTCCTCTGTTTATTCTTGCTTCCATTCCTTTCCTATTCCTTTATTTCCCTCCCTGTGTTTACAAGAGTATGATCTTGGCAGTTTCTTGCCTAACATGGAATTTTTCTTTTTCACAGCAGCTGTGCAGTGTGCCAGCATTTTCACAGAATAGGCCACGATCCCTTTCTTGATCCATCAGTGCCAGCTGAGACCCCATCAGCCTATACTTGAAGTTGGGATGTTTCTTCCCAACTTTCATTACTTTACACCTGCTGATACTGAACCACATCTGCCATTTTAATGCCCATTCCTCCAGTTTGAAGGGATCCCTTTGGTGCTCCTCACAATCCCTTTTTGTTTCAACCACCTAAACAATTTGGTGAATTAGCAGGCCTGGCCACTTCACAGTTCCAGGTCATTTATAAACATAATTCCTCCTGAACAAAACATGGTCATTTGAATTCTGGAGAAAGTGCAGTCTCCTTAAAGGGGAAGCAAGGAGGAAAACATTTGATTCTTGTTAAAGAAATGAACTTCCACTAGATTTTGTGTCATGAAAACAGCAGCCCCCTGTTTGGACAGGGAAACGCTTAAGAAGGAGCAGAGTAGAAATGGCTTACCTGGAAGAATGAGAACAAGGATTAGAACAATGACTCCCACAATGTTCACTGCCACTGAGATGCCAAGAGAAATTTTCCAGAAAAGAAGGTTTGAGCAAGGATCTGTGGAATTGGAAGGGAGTGGTGAAATTCAGCAAAGGCCTCTTTCTACCCACACCAGTTGGGTGTGCAGCTGTGGCTGCTCCCATGACAAATGCCCCTGAGGCCCAAGTGAAACCCAACAATCCAGTATACATAAAGGGTTGGCTCCTAGTGGGTCATTTAATAACCCTCACTCAACTCATGATGTTCAGCAGGGAGTTGTTTAACCCTGCAACAAACACCAGCCTCCTCCAGCTGCCATTCCTGGTGGCCAACCTTCTTCCCCTTTGCTGCTGCCCACTCAATTCCTGCTGGGTGCCAGATGGTTCACAAAACAAAATTTAAAACCATAAAATTTGAAAACAGAGCATAAAAACCTTAATGCCTTTCTTTGTCAGCTTTTTTTGCTCCCTTGCACCTTCCTACGGGTCCTACATTTTGGGGGCAATCCTATGGCCCACCCTCATTGTCTGGGGCTGGGGAGGGCATAGGATTCAACTGCAGTCCTTCTCTTGTACTCTCTTCTTTCAGTTTGTTTCAAGACATTGCTGCCTTCTGCCAGTAAGATGGTACCATCTACAGATCTTAAATTATTGATATATCTTCCACTAATATTTACTCTTCCTTCTCATCCTAATCCAGCTTTCCTTATGATATGTTCTGTGTACAGGTCGAACAGACAGGGAGATAAATTGCACTCTGTCTGATGCCTTTGCCTAGAGGAAACCTTTTTGTTTCTCCATAGTCTGTCCTAAGAGTAGCTTTTTGTCCACAATACAGGCGGTATCATCAGGACAATCAAGTGCTGCGGCTCATCCATTTCTTGCAGGACCATCCACAGTTTCTCATGATCAACACGGCAAAGGCTTTGCTGATCTTCTGAAATTCTTTGGTGCCCTCCAGTAGCCAACATAGATTTGCAATATGATCTCAAGTGGATTTTTTGGAATCCAGCTTGAACATTAGGCATTGTTTTGCTTCATAAACAGTAATATTCTTTGTTGTAACACCTTTAGTGTCAATTTGGATGAGAAATTAGTGCAATGGTCCTATGGTTGCATCTCCTTTTTGCACACATATTGAATGTTTCCAGTCTGTGGTCCATTGTTTGGTTTTCCATATTTGTTTAAGGTTTGGAGTGATTCAGCCTCTGCGGCTTGGAATAACTCTATTAGTATTTTATTTACTCTGGGTGCTGTATTCCTTCTAAGTGCTTTCTAAGCAGCTTTCACTTCACTTTCTTCTATTACAGGTACTTCCTCATAGGATTCCTCTTTCAAGAAGTCTGTCATCTTTTTATATCTTCTGTACAGTTCTTCCATATCTTGTTTCCCCCTTCTCTTTATTTTTGCCTGGTCAGCTAGTACTTTCCCCTGCTTGCCTTTCAGGATTCCTAATCTAGGTATGAATTTGCCTTTGAGTTCTTGGAAGAAGTCCTTGTTTTCCTCTTGTGTCTTTCTCTTCAATACCTTTGCACTTTGCACTGTAATAGTTCTTTTAGTCTCTATGCGATAGTTACTGAACAGTTCTGACCCTGTATCTGTCACCTTTAGCTTTGGCTTCTCACCTTTCCTTAGCAATTGTGAAAGTTTCTTTTGTCACCCATGTAGTCTTTTTCTTTCTTTTTGCTAAAGGGTTTTTTTCCCATCCCCCTCTGAGTAATGCAAACTTGTTCTTTAGATGGACTTTAAATTCCTCAGGAATGTTATTTAAGTTATATTTTGGCACTAGGTTTTTGTTAGTGATCTTTTTTCAGCTTTACTTTAATTTTCAACATTAATAGTTCAGGATCACTCCTACAATCTGCTCCTGGTCTTGTTTTGACAGTGAAAATACACTTCCAATTACATAATGTATTTGATTTTTATATTGGCTATTTAGTGATGTTCCAATATACAGTCATCTGATTGGTTGCCTGCAGTACGTATCTGGAATGTTGGCTTCACAGAATTCTATGAGTCCTTATCCTGCTTTATTCCTTGCTTCTAGGCCAAATGCCCCTTTGTTGGGTAAATGTAACATCATTTGCACTAACATTGCATGTTTCTGTCTACTAACAAGAGTGGGAGGTAAAGAGTTAATGACAGGGCCCTTAGGACGATCTATGGCATTGGGAGGGGGAGTCTGAAGTAGTATGTGTTCCTAGGGACTCCTCCAGGAGCTATAGGATCGCTCACTAAATAATTAAATATGTTTAACACATGAAGTAAGACCCACATTAGGGAAGGTGCTCATGTCTTTGATGAGAATTTGGTTTTTCCGATTCCAGCTCAAGGAACACCCCCACCCCCAGGGATACACTGCCACATTTGGCTGAAGTGGTCCACTTATAACCCTTGCCTTCTGCAATATCTCCAGAGTAGAACAGGCTGGGGTCCACCTTCCATGGATGGAAGGATTCTGCTAATGAAAGCGGCCTCTGCCAGATTTTCAGATATCTTCCCCCACACTGTAGCTTGCTCCACTCAGCAGGGTTTCCAAAAGTCCCATGTGGCATTTTCAGGGACTGGAGCAGCTGCTGTGATGGGGAGCAGGGAAGTCCACTTCTGCTAGCTAAGTTGCATGCTTGTAAATCTGGATATCCCACAATGCTGGCATCTTAAAAACCCAAACGTTTAGCTTATATGTGTGAATGTTTGACAATATATTTGTGGGGGATAATTTGCTTAAATCTTTTCTTCCCTCCCCAAATTCTTGGTGGTTCTGATGAAATTATTTCACCATTTGTTCCCAGAACAGGAATTCTATAGTTCAGTCTACAGTCTGTGCCTGTTCCTCTCAGAGCTGGGTGGAAAAATGAGCCCAGTCAGCCCTCCTTTAAAATGCAGCTTTCCTAAGGTGATCTTTTTTATGATCAAGCTCATCCTAAGCAGCTTCCTGTAATAAGGCAGCCAAATGTTTGTTATGATGTGAAAGTGAAAAGATGTTCCAGTTATAAATAAATGGCAGCAGAACACACTCAGTGTTATACTGTGTGAGAACTTAAGTTATCGCAAATGTGGCTTCCCTAGTTAAGGTGAGAACCCACATGGTCTCCAGAGCTTACAGTGCCAGACGGGGACTTCTGGCCATGGAGCTCACCGAGTGGCTTGGGCCAGCCACTGACTCTCAGCCTAACCTACCTCACAGGGTTAGTGTGAAGATAAAATGGAAAGGAAGAGGATTACATATCTTGCCTTGGGTTTCTTGAAGGAATAAAGGTGGGATATAATATAATAAATTTACCAAAAAAAAAAAAAAAAACCAAAAAAATTTCAGTGTGACGACTGAGTAAGGGATCCTGTTGTCCATAGTCCCTGACTGGCTGGAAGCTCTTCCAAGGATGAAGAAAATGAAAGGAGCCCATTTCATTTGATAGTGGTGTCACTGCCGTTTGGACAGGGGGCAGTTTGGAAACGAGGCAAAAGAGAGCTGGGGGCTGCAGTCCTTCTTTCCTGCCAGATACTACTTTTATATCATGTACAGCGTGGCCATCTACACATTTTCCCACCAAACCTGAATGGCTTGTCTTGATGTGAGCAAGGACGTACTTGCACAGCCTTTCGGTCATTTGGATGCCATGCTGCATCCCATCCCATCCCTTTGCTCTTTGTCCTCTGCCTTGCCTAATCTGATCTTATTTCAGGGAAGGCAGAGGGAGCGGGAAATGGACTGCTTGTGGGCATCCCATGGGCACCTGGCTGCCTCTTGCATAAACAGCAGGCTAGACCGGATAGATGACCAGTTTGAGCTTCACAGTGTTAGATACATATCAGTCAGGGTGGCTGATTTGCTAGGTTTTCCGGACTCTAGATGGGACAAAGTACATTCTCTCTCTCTCCCTCTCACACACAGACACACACACAAACACATCCATGCTTTCTAATTTAAATATATTTTTAGGAAAAAACAATACCTATGGACAAGATTCATTACAAGGTCACTTTTGTTTTAAGTCATGTCTACAGAATTTTCTGCAAACATTCCTTAAGTTATTGGAACAGTATTACCTGGGGTGGGAATGGGGGAACAGGCAAAGGACAAAAAGGGAGAGCTTTAAGTCAGTACCTTTGGTTTCTTTGGAAGCCGGTTCTGCTTTGGAAATCTCCCTTCTTCCAGGGTCTATACACATATATCCATCTGCATCCTCCATCTCCCAGAGCTCTTGCTCAGTGTTGGTGGAAAGTGTGATGGGCTTCACAAGAGGAACTGACAACTCCTTAAATCCTGAAATAACAAGCCTGATGCAATTATGAAAGTTGGTTTGCATAAGTGTGTCAGTTTCCTTCAGTTCAAATCACCGGCCAACATTTTCGTCAGTGAGGGGCATCCAGTGGCCCACAGGCCAAGTTTGACTTGCAGTTGACCACCATCTTGATAGAGGATATCTTTTCTTCAGGCTCCAAACTCACATCGGGTGATAGAAGGTATACAAACTGCCTTTTGCTTCCTTTTCCTGATCTACTGTAGTAAACAAGACTCCAGGTGTGCAGCACGGTAGCTGAAGAGACCAGATGGCTGGATTGGGAAAGAAGCAGAAAAACTTGTGGGTGCTGCAGTTCCTGTTCAATTAGTTGCTTAAAGTGCTGTGGTCATGCAGCCATAACCAGACAGAATTGCATAATTGGTGTGCATCATCTCACCTTCTATGCGCATCTTACAACATCAGAACCAGCCAAAGACATTTTGCTGCATGAGGTGAAGGACTGGTCGCCCCCCGTCCATCAGCACCTTCCTTCAGTGCTGGCTGCCTTTGCTGCACCAAGGGCAGACTGGGCTATGAAGGCAGTGTGGGACACGCCAGCTCTGCCCTCCAGCACACCTTGCTGCCACATCCTCTGCTGCCTGAGGCAGCCGCTTCCCTCTGCCTAATGGCAGGGCCAGTCCTGCCCTTTGCGTTGCTTCCAACACCTGGAGCTGCAGAGGGCAAATCCTTCATTCCTCAGCTGCATACACCCTGTACCCAGAATATAAGGAGCGTCCTGCTGGAGCAAACCAAAGGTCTAACTAGGCCAGCATCCTGTAGTCAACCTGATGTTTCCAGGAAGCCTGTAAGCGGGGCTTATCCTGTATATTCATAGCACTACTCTCCATTCATTTGTTGAAACAGAAATAGAGCGAGTCAGAAGGGGTCTCCCAGGCCATCTGACCCCTGGCTCCAGCCAGCTCCGCTCATGACATGTCTACCATGTGCATATCCAGCCTATCCTTCCCCTCCCCTGCATTTTTATTTTTTTAGACCAAAAAACCCCATTAATACAATACATCACAACAATAATAATATATATAACAAAAACACAATAATAAAAAAGTAAATAATAAAGTGTCCCCATCATCCCAGAGACCAATGCTACCATCATTCATATCCTATAACAATTAATAATATATAATGTACTTCAATTACTTCCATATCCCCTCCAGAAGTTCATATAATCTTGACTGGGTTTACAGCCTTTGCCTTCTATCATATCCAGCCTATCCTTGAACCCCTCACCAATGAGGCTTCAACTACCTTCTGTGGAAGCCCATTCCATACCCTGGGGGTCCTAATTGTCAGGAAGTACAAACTGAACCTTGGTTCCCTGAGCTTTGCTCCATTGGAACGTGTCCTGCCCTCCTCTGCAGGGGAAAAAAGGTCTCTACCCACCTCCATGTGACACTCCCTCACGTATCTATATGTCACCAACAGAGCTCCTCGGGGTCTCCTCCTCAGAATCTAACCCCCTTTGAAGCCATCTCAGCCAGTGGCAAACTTTGCAAGGTGCGGCAGTGAATTCCCTAGACAAAAGATGCAAAGAATATTCCAGAGGTGGAACTCAGTCTTGGAGAATCCAAAATATGCATGAAGACTCCGTGTCCTTCTTTGTAACTGATCAGGCAAGCCAGTGCAGGGCGCAGTTTGCTGGCAGATGCCTTTCTGCCGTGATTTCCTGGCAACTGGCTCAATGCAGATGGAGGGCTGACTGGACGAGTTATGATTTCACCTGGAATAGATATTTACCTTTACAGACTGGTCTCTTGATGGAAGAAGCTCCAGCTCCTTTTTTGTGCATCAAGTACCTATAAAGTGTAGGAGCAGGCCAGCTTTTATTTATTTTTTTAAAGACTCTCTTGTGACACTCACTCTTGCCATGAAGGTGACTGATGTGCATGCTTCAGTATTCCTGTTTGAGGGATTCAGTGTGAGACACGAAATAATGGTCCAAAGCATTCACTCAGCTGAATTGATCCTACGTAGTACAGAGAGCAAAGGGAACTCCCATGTCTGTGCAACTGCACAGCAATTTGGGATGTTAGAGAAATTTGCTAGGGATTCAGATCAGCTTGAATTTCAGTAAATCTGATCTGAGGACTCTGTAGCAAGCAACTTTTTCTGAACCATGTCGATTCCATGGACCAGTTTAGAGCTTTCTTTTTGGAAGAGGCAGGGCAGAGATTTGTACAAGTGTATATAATGCAAGCAGGAATAAAATTGTTGGATTTTATTAGATTCTGTGATGAAGCAAAAGATGCTGGACGTTTGGTGAAGTGCGGACAAGTCATACTCTCTTGGTAGAAACATTTGGATCCTTCAGGAGGGTGCAGGCTGGGCAGGAATGGCTTTTGCAACAGCGCTCTTGATTACCAGAAGGTACAAATGAACTTCAGAGTAGCTTTTACCTATCAAAGCCTACATCCTTCAGGTAGGGAGTAAAGAAGTGAGTTCTGTGTGATCCTTCAGATTCCGTGTGATGTGCCTGCTTGAACAAGGACTCTGCCCTCTTCGTACAGCATCAGCTCTGTTGGCGAAGAGGTTAATTCCTTCCTGGCCTTTCCTTTTCCATGCCTGTGGCTCCGTGCCTGTTGGAGGGGCTCTCCTTGGGAATTCTGGGCTGGGTTAAAGTTTCTAGAGGGAAAAGGAGATCAGGCACAGCGCTTTTGCATACCTGGAAGAGGATCGGCATGCAAACTGTTTTTTCCTGCTCTTTGTCAAGATTACAAACCTGCTTGGAATGAACACTCAGGTTAAGTGGAAGGGTATAATCCAAGCATGGAACTGTTCTATTAACAGCAACAGAAATTCCTAAATTACAACAGTGCTGAAGGGCAGCAGTTAAGACCGACTTTGAAGGACAGAACAGAGCGCTTTGGACTTGCAGCCACATTCACATGAGATGCGACCTTGAATGAGCGATATGCAAGAACAATAGAAGCACAAAAGGAACATACAGAAACACTGAGCAGCTTTGGGAAAATCATCACAAGGTGCCTCTTACAGTCTGAAGTGGGAACTTCAGGAAGACCAAGGGGGAGCTGGCGGAAAGGCGATTGCTGTTTCCAGGAAAGATTACCTATGCAAATGATACTATTTGCATATCCTGGGACCTGTCTCCTTTTCTCACAGAACGAACCTGAAGGGGAAAATCCCTGCAGGTTGGGTGGGGGAGGGGGAGTAAAACAGGCAGCTCTCTATATTCGAAAGTATAAAACATGTAACTTTTATTAGGGCAACTCCGACAGTTTTCAGGCCTTGCTGCGCTCTGTGAAACAAAAGGATGGCGCTAACAGGGCGGTCTGCTCCTCCTGTAAACCCAGCAGACCTTCAACACGCTGGACTGGACCCTGAGTGAGACCTTTGCTCCCAAATAGCACTCAGCCAGGCACCCCAGGTGGCTTGGGGTGTCCAAAGGGATGCCTTTTCTCCTGTGCACTCGCTCATCAGCAGGGATCCTTGACTCCCGGCTCTTCTCTGGCTCTCCCCACCTTCGGAGGCTGTGCGAGGCTGCCAGGGACCAGGGCTTTCCCCCTTCTGTTCCCCAGCTGTGGGAGTGTGGATCTCCCTCTTGTGGAGGTTGATCGTCATTGTTGCGGCTGTACCTTCGGCTCATTTATACTTTTTTAGCCTAGGCGAGGGCAGCTTCTGGGCTACAGCTATTTCAACCTGCAGTTCCCATCATCCCTAGCTAGCATAGCCAATCGCGAGGGATGGTGTAGATCAAAGCATGAAGAGCGAAGCATCTTTTAAATCTTTAATTTGTTGAATGGGGCTACCATTGCAGATTTGTAATTATTCTTACGGATTTGGTAAGCTGCACTTGGGGGCATGTTTGGTGGAAAGGGTGGACAGAAGCAGTTTATTCATTGGAGGGAATAGCCTGTCCAGTGTGGGGACCTGGAGACAAGCAAGCTTTTGGCTACATATATGCAGCATGGAAGGACTACTTGTGACCTTCTACACCCTGGTGGTAAGCCTATGCTATACCAGGCTGCAAACTGTCTGGCTGTTGCCCTCTTCAGAAGCCCTTCTTGCTAAGGAAAAGCCTATGCAAGAATGACTAGGCTAAAACTATCGTGCTGTGCTGCTTATTTTCTATGCTCAGCCGTCCCTCTCCCAAAAAGGTAATCATTCACATGAGCGCCCAGCATGCAAGAGAGAATTAGGTCTTTGACTGCTAATGGCTAGGTGTGCACCTGTATGGTTGCCACACTACTGGCACATTTGGCTAGGGGTTCAAGTGCTTGGCAGGAAAGGTAAGCCTGCATGATCCCTTTCCTACATGAGACTTTGAGTTCACTTAGCGGGGATGGTGCAAGCCATCTTTTAAAATAAATATAGTCCAGTCTAATTTTAGAAACAAGTTTTGAACAACCTGGAAACACAAAACTTGATGCATGGAAATCTTGCCCAATGTCAAGTCTCTATGTGCAAGATTTTCAGTTCTCCTTCACTGAGGTGGTGCTTGCAAAGATTCAATCGTATTCTGACAGACACCAACGTCTTACTCATTTAGGGGATTCCCTCAATGATCGTGGCAAAATCCCAAGGCACAGAGATATTGCGCATTATACAAGAAGCAAAAGCTGAGAGTATGCTAATTCTGTGCACTGAAAGCCATCCAAACGGAACCAGTTATGTAGATGACAGCCTTGCAAACATTCCTCTCCTATCTCTTCTGATCAAACCAGAACTTGGCAGCTTAGTGGCTGCATCTCTGCTCTGGAACTTGCCGGAGGGATGATACGATTTGGAATGTGGATTGGACAGGCAAAGGAAAGGGTGCATAAATCTTCCCCCACACTTTTTACTGCTCCCCTGCTTGTCTCTCACTCCATGGGGGAAGTTCTACATACTTAGTACACCTTTGCGCAGAAGGGCAAGGTGGCTATTTTAAGACAATAATCCTACACCCACTTTGCTGAATTCAGTGGGACTGACTTCAGAGTAAACATCTAAGGAGCACACCAAGCATGCCTCATCATCTCCATATTTTAATCTACACTGGGCTAAAATTTATGAGGCTTCTACAACTGCCTTTTTCTAGCCATCTAAAGACTTTTCATTGTTATTCCATACTGTTAAGCATCTGAGTAGTGCCGAACATAGCTTTGCTAAACTTTATCTGTCAGGCTTTTGTGGCTCAAGCCACAAAAGCCAACTTGCTATCTGATCAGAATGAAACACACCCACATACATGCCTCTCTTCGGAGTGAAATAATTGGAGGACCATTAACTCTTACCTCCCGCACATTTGTTGAATGGAGTGAAATGGAGTGGGAAAGGCAGGTTTGTGTGTGTGTGTAGCCAGTAGAAGGGGCCTAGCTGCACCAACCCTATACCTAACTTCTGCTGGAAACCACTTCTGGGAGAGACAGTCAGCTATTAAGTTGCATAGTTACTAAGAGCTTTTCTAAATGAGACTCGTAATCGATGGTTATCTCCTTTCTGGTTTTGTGGCAGAACTGAGATCTGGGCTCTCCACAAAACGCTTTCCCTTTCCTGTCCTTATGCTACAGAATCTGCGTATGATCTAGCAGCAGCTAAGTCTTTGGATTGCTGCCCTTTGTGTACAAGTTACCTCAGAAGTTACTTCCCCTGCCCTCACTGTGGGGAGTGAGGCTGAATTGGTAAAAGCCGCAACCTTTTTCTAAACTGGAGGTGTTTATTTTATTTTGTTGTCATATTTATATAGTATGAATACTGTTTATGACACTTTGCAGCAACAAATGTATATCCCTGCTTTGAGGATCTTGGAATTTTAACTGTCTCATTAAGGCATTGCTTCACTCACAGTGATATGAGATCATTAGATCGTTCCTGATGCCTTTACTGGGGTATATTCAGAATAAATAAAGGATTCCATTATAGCATGCAAATCATATTGGTGGCAATCCTGTTGGGATCACTACAGGTATATTCTGCAGAGAATATCACAATACTGAAGACTTTATTATGGACTTTATTAAAGCTTCCCCTCCCCCTTTTCATCGTTAGGGGCTCCTTTGTATTCAGATGAAGCCTCAGTACAATTCTGTAGCATTTGGGAAAGAAGATGCAACCATAGGATAGGGGCAATGCCATTAAGACCTAGAGACCACTTGAAATTTCTTAAGAATGATTAAAAATCTATAGGCAGCATCCAGTTTTGTTTTGTTTTTTCCCATCTGTGCTATTTCCGGCAGACTGCTTATGCAGGAAAGGAACTAGGACTTTTAAAAGAAACACCCCAAATGAGTGGCAATGCTCATTTCAGAAATGAGACTGGTCAGCAGGTCCCTTCTGCCAACTGTGCAGATTTACATCCTTCTGGAAAGTAGCATTTCCACGCCTTGCTGTTTGCTTTGGGGGCTGCTAGGTTCCCCTTTTGGGAGCAGCAAGTCCTGTCAGTGCATGGACAACATCAGGTACTCATTTTCAAAACACAGTATGGAGCTGAATAAGAGCAGGAAACAAGAAAACAGTGCAGAACAAATACAAATACAGTGTGGAACAAATACAAAACTGCTAAAAGGCCATTGGAAATAACAGAACTTTGTTTGTAATCCATCCAAAGAACAGAGCTTATTGGGTGGATTAAATGTATATATAGTTATATATACTCTCTCTGTGTGTGTCTGTCTCTGTGTCTGCCTATGTCTCTGTCTCATACACATTTTAACATCTTGCTTGAAATTGAACGACAATGGATTACTGGTAATGGATCAGTCTAATTTCTTTAAGAAGAGACTTCTTGCATGAAAGTTCCTGAACCCTGAATTCATCCCAGACTTCAGCTTCTCACTTACTTGGGCTTAGAGCAGTGAGGGCAAGGGAAAGCCAACTTCAAAATGTACTTGAAAAGTGACCTCTCACGGAATAATATAAACCACCTCTCACTGAATAATATAAACTGCACCCATGGCAGTTCTCTCATCCTTGAAGAGATGCAGAATCACAAAGCCGAGGGGGCCACTCAGGCCATCAAGGTCAGCTTCCTCCCTTGTGCTGGAATCCATGTTAAAGCTTGCCTAATTAGAAGGCTGCCCCGCCTTTGCATGAATGCCCTGAGTAAGAGGAAGCCCACCACCTCCTGATTCCTCCAACTGTCAGGAAATTTTTCCTGATATTCATATGACATCTCCCTTCCTGTAAGTTAAGGCTGTTATTTGTATAATTCTAGAAGATGAGAAAACAGGATGCAGCTTTCTTCTGTTTGACAATCCTTAGGCAACTGAAACGTGTTGCCATATCTCCCCTCTCAGACTCCTCTTCTCAAGGGCTAAACCTATCAAGCTCCTTGAAAGCCTTAGTTTCTAATACCCTATTTATTTATTTATTTGTTTATTTGTGGTCTTTCTATACCATTTGATTAGACGAGTGCTCCGAAGGGTTTCCAGAATCTCCCTTTAAAACTCAAAAATTATTTTTGTTTCCCTTCTCTGAACTTGTTCTAGTTTTTTGAACTTTCAAATGTTGCAGCTAGCAATGAGCGTAGCAGTCAAAAGGGGAAGATTCACCAGCACAGAGGAGAGTTTTGAAACTATTACTTCCCATAGTTTTGAAACTACATTTTTATGCATTTCTTTTCCTTTCCCTGAGAATTTGTACTTGTATCTGTTAAATTTAATGCTGCTTTTCTCTGTCCTGTTTTCAATCCTATCAAGATCATTTTGAATATTGTTTTGCTTCTAAAGTATTAGCTATCCATCTGATGTTGCATCAAATGCAAATTTGACAAGCACCCCCTGTTCCTTTTTCAAAATCATTAATTAAATGGCTGGAAAGTCCGGGCCCAGGACTGGACGCTTCAGCACCTCACAGAGTACATCGCACAGAGTACATCCATGCAGTACATCCATCCATCCAGCACCGCACAGAGTACATCCATCCAGTCCAATGAGGAGCCATTGAGGAGTGCCATCCAGCCAACACTGAACTAGTTCACTGATCAGGATATAATGGGGCACTTGTCAAATATTTTGCTGAAGTCAAGATGTAACATATCCAAAGTATTACCATGTACAAAGTACTAAGGAAGGTACTGATCAAAGTTTACAGTTTTGTTCTCCAAGTTCTTAACCCATCAGAAACCTACATGTCACTGGCATTTTAGTTCAAGGAGCAGAAGTGGGCATGGCATTTTTTAAAGTAGACTGATATTTCTATTAATTATCATTCCATTATTATTGGAGAGGAACTCCCAGCATTTCCTGGCCATTTGGTTTCCCATTAAGGAGATAAATCAAAGCCCACAGCAATTTCCCAACATTACCCTTTTCTACAACATCTTTGAAAACTGTTTCAGCTTCAGGATACTCTATGAAGCCACCATAGACTTGCTCTCTTCTGCATATTGGATGGTCCCTAATTTCAGTGTGGAAGGCAAGAAAAGCTTGTTATTGAGGAAGGAGACTTAGAGGCCTTTTTTCTAGAAGGCAACCAGGTTAAACATTTATAAGATCCCTCAATAACTTGGTATTGGGAACCAGGTCAATCTAATTTCAGACTCCGAACTGCTCTAGTTGCAGCTGCTTCAGAAATGTGAAACTGAGGTCATGGGGCACCAAAGAGCATGCAGAATTTTTTCCTCGGGTTGGGAATGTTCCACAGATCTTAGTTGCCAAAAAAAAAAAAAAAAAAAACCAAACCAAAACAAAAAACCCTGTGTTTGCTCTAAGTACAAATTCATGCCCTTTGCCATTTGTGGCTTCATATGTGACTTTGCTGGATAAAAGAGAGAGAGCTTTGGCTATTGGGTGGTATAAAAATGAAATAAATAAATAAAAGGATCATGAAATTTGACCAGAAATGCATTCCCCACCAAGTTCCAGATATAGAAATAAAGCTGAATCCAACTTTGTACATTTGTCAATATAAAGAATATCCATCGGTGAATATTCATTTCAACATGGCAATTCCCATAATTAGAAGTTGTTAATTTATGCCATTCTATTACATTTCATCTGGCACAGGGATGATGAAGTTGTCAGTTTAATACAAGCAGAAGGAAACTGATTTGGGAAGGCTGACGCGGACTGTGGCAGGCAACAATTCAGAAATGGCTGAATCATGAAAAAATAACAGCAAGCCACACTTATGGGGAGAAGTCACAGATGGGGTCACGCTTGAAGGAATGACTTTGGTGCATAGCTGTCTGCATGGGTATAACTCCAGCAAAGAGGGAATCTCCTGGTCTGTAGTAGTTATATGGGCACATCCATGCACTTTCTTTCCTCACAAAGTGGGGATGGCAGGACACGAAAGAACTGCTCAGGAAGAGCATTTGCAGAGGACTCTGTCAGGAAAGACATGCAAGCCCACTTCCCTTGCAAGCCCCATCCTGAGATGGACTTCGCAGATGTAGAACCCAAAGCTACTTTTAGCTCTGCTGAAGATGGAAGTGGAATGGTAGACACACATGCTCCCAGCCGATCTGAAGCCAGCCTTGAACCTTCATACCCCTGCATATATCTTCACATAGCTCTCCTTCTAAAGATAATGCCGGAAATCTGTATTATTGTAGCTTCTATCAACAACATTATCATCATCATTGCCACCGCCACCACCAAAAGTGACTTCGGAAAACCCAGTGAATTTGGTATGAGGGATGCAAAACCATCATTATGATTTTGCTAATCACTACCCCACAATTGTAGTTTCTCTTTGTGGCTGCATGCTCAGGTGCACAGCAAGAGGAAACACGTTTGCAGAAGTCCATCTGAGCCATGCCATGCTTTGCTATGGCCACCAGTGTGAGTATGAACATGATCTAGTGCCTAGTCAGAAAATGTTCTCAGAAGAGCAAGGAACATCATTTCCATACATGTTCATGCATCACCTACACAACGGAGTCCTGTTGGGCCTTCCTTTTCATGTGATGAATGTTACTGTGAGGAGGAAAGGGGGTCATGTCCATTGTACCCACAATCATATACCCACAATCCCCATCTGTCAGCCATCTACACATTGAGAGAAAGACACAGGGCCAGTGACAAAGGTCATTATGTTTGGGAACCTGCCAAGGGTCCATATCACAGCAGGGGCCCACCAGCAAGACCCCCTTGGATTTGCCTCTGCTGTTCACCTTTGCAACCTGCTTGTTCTCTTGCCTCTCACTGTGGACCAGACAACAGGGGGAGTGAGAAGAAGGACAGTACTTGCTCCTTGGATCACTGTCTGCCAAGCAAGCAGGTGAAAGCAATGACAGAAAAAAGAGGAGGATTAATAGCATTGGACGAGAATTGCAGTGAGAAGGCAAATTCTCTGATGGAAGAAAGCAATATTTCTTTCAGTTAGGTATGTGTTTAGAGGAATCAATTTTGATGGAAATCCATCAGCTCGGCTCCCTGAACTCCAGCTCATTTCCTTGTGGCCATGAATCCAAGTTGGCATGGAGCACACTGAGCGATCATGTGGGCGCCTGCCAGGAATCAAGGCCATGTGAATGCTGCACAAGTAGCATCCTTCTGTGTGTGCGGCTTGTGGCCTTTGTTTGGGATGCACATATTATGAAAGAAGGTAGCTGGTTTTGCAGCTAGAGTTTTGCAAGTGTACGTGGAATTCCTTTTGGCTTGGCTCACTTCCAAAGCCAGGGCTGAGCACGAGAAGTCTAATGAGGGGAAGCGAGTCAGATCCTGAGAAGATCGTAGCAACCCTAATTGCATCCTCCATTTCCAGAGGTATCCTTCCAGTCTGCGGAGAGTGGGAGGGTAGAGCTCAATGGAACATGATGGGAAACTCTCAAATATGACATAGACTTGGGAACTTTTTTAGTGTTTTATATTTTAACTGATGTGTTGTAAGCCGCCCCGAGGCTTCGGCGAATGGGGTGGCATAGAAATTTTTAAATAAATAAATAAAAAAATAAAACTACAGTAACTAGTTTCCAGGGTTCCAAATCTGGTGCCATGGTGCTGAAACAGATGAACATCAGGAACATGGAACTTGGGGAGTCCTCTGCTTCCAAATTGCCATGGTCCCGATCCAAAGCAGGGCCATGTGTACTTACACTGAGATAAGTAAAGCAGTCACACATAGTTCTGCCATGCACCCTTAGCAGCACATGCCATTTGACCCTAAGTCAAAAGGAGAGCTGCTCTCATACCAGCCATCAGTTGTCCCCCAACTCATGAGACACCTCCCCTGTATGAAGAAAGCATGTGAAGGGGGAGCAGGATTGTTCCACCAGCCTTGTCTCAGCACCAACATTCCCTGTGACAGGACTCCACATGTTAGGTTCAGGCTGACCTTAGCCTTCAGCATGGTGTGGCAGTGGCTGTTTTGTTGCAGGATGGAGGAACAGTGGGGGCAACCCACCAAACTATCTTCGTAAATCCCCACCCTCACCCAGAGCTGCTCCTCCTAGGCCTCCAGCTCTGGCCAGCCCTCTGAGTTAGCACCACCTATCAGGTCAGCTCCTGATCAAGGGAAGGTGGAGGACACTGTATCCTCCTTTGCTTCAAGCAGGAGAATGCCTTGGGCTGGCCTTCTTCACAGCAACATGAAGCACACATCTGCTATGGAGGTAACTAACATGAACAGTTTCCTCTCACATTTCTCCTGAATGTGTGAAGGGAGCATGCAGGGATGTATGGATTTTGTTAACTGTTCTTTCTGCATTTCTTGGAGTGTCCTTCGTTCTGTCGTCCCCTCACCAGATTTTTTTTTTAAGGACATACGGACATTTTATTCCTGTCTGCTGTTCATTCACTAGCCTAACTGAAAAAATTGTTTTCAGAAATTGTTGGCTTGATCTTACAGAGAAATTGGAATGGAACAGTAGCGGGTGCTAGGTGCAGAGAACATCTGTAGGAAACAAGTGCAGAGGTATGGAAATTTAATTTCTGTTCTCACACCAGTCAGAAATGGCACATTTTTGACCCTGAGCATCGACACAAACTGGAATGAATGTTCTTGGATGTTGGCAAATTATCTGAACTTTCATTCAAATTCAAAAATGTACACTTTGAAATGTGCTCATTAAGAAATGCACAACGTGATTTTTTGAGGTGTATTTTAGAAGAATACTTTTTTAAAAAATGTGCAATGTGTGCACAAAATGCTCACTTTTAAATAGTCACAATTTAACACGGAAAGCACACACTTTAAAATGCATAAATTAGGAAATGCAAATAAAAAAGGGGCAATATAGAATGCATACTTAAATGTGAAATTTTAAAAATTGACAGTAAGATGAGCAAGCATGTCCTAGATCAAATCCATTCAGGACCTTCCCTGCAAGCAAAACTGATGAAACTGAGGCTGCTGTACTTCAGGTGCATCACAAGAAGGCTAGACTTACTGGAGAAGACAATTATGTTAGGGAAAGTCAAAGGCAGAAAAGGATGAAGGCCAAATATGGGATGGATCAATTCCATAAAAAAGCCTCAGCCCCAAGTTTACAACAGCTGAGCAGGGCTGCCACGGACAGGGCATCTTGGCAGGCTTTCCAAGATAAGGGCACCATAAGTTGGAGATGACTTGATGGCATGTAACAACACATCTATAAACCTGAGCTCAACTTCCAGACTTCACAACTACTTTTCCTCATGGATGTCATGCCTAAAGACTCGGAGGAGTCGTTAGCATGCAAAAGAGAGCCAGGAGCCCTCAGTGAGGATCAGGCTTTAGAGCAGGAAGATTTCTACTTGGAGCCCATGGCACAAACAGCCCCCCCGCCACCCGACTCTGAAGTTTTTGTACAAGTTCCTTGTAATGCAGCAGAACAGTCCGTTGCCATGGAGAATGCCCAGCTGAGGAGGAGACTTCGTCGCTTGGACCAATTAGAAGAGAGGCGAAGTGGGAGGGAGAGGAGTTTATCTAGCCCCCGGAAGGAGGGATGAACACACAGGGCTAGGTCAACATTGTAAATCTCAGAGAGGTCAGAAAGGAGGGGGCAACTGTGTTGCTTAGAACTATCAACAGCAGCTCCTGTACTATTGCCTGAATATCTTGTAGTTGTTTAGAATAAAAGGACTTTAAACTTTTATTGCCTGCATCTGTGTGAGTAATTGGGACAAGTGCTATGGCCTCACGACAGTGGCCTTGGCACTAATACGCACCACAACCACTGTCTTGATGGCCTTGATCTCTCATGCTGCTGCTAAACTTGCATGCCTGCTTAAATCAGTTTGTGCTGGCACTTTGTCAGTTGACATACATAGTCTCTGGGGCTCCCCACACTTGGAGGGCTGGCTCCCTTGCAAATCTGCCTCTTGGGGCAATTTTTGCTAGCTTGCAGCCTCTGCTATTTCAGCAAGTCGCATTAGAGGGCAGGCTCTAAAAAACAAGGGAGGTTGTGGCTCAACTACGGGTCCACATTAGCATCTAAGGAATGGAAATCTAGGTCAGCTGAGCCCCCCAGGAGAGGAAATTTTCTGTTGGGAAAAAGGCCACAGTCAAAGGACGGGGGGATAGATGATATATGATTAAGGAATGCATGTGGTTTGAGCACCACATGAAATGCAAGGGAATAATTTAGTTTGTTTAGACTTTTAAAAAAGGGAATAAAGAGGTTTATTCTCAGACTTGGGATGAGCCTATTTCTGAACTTTTTTTAGGAGCTACAGTATAAGACATAAACCTGTGCCTGCGTTGAGCCCAAACTGAAGCTCGATTATGTCTATTTCTAAGACACCTGACCATATCTGGCCTCGGCAAGGGGCGGCATAGAAATGTTTTACTAAATAAATAAATAAATAAATACCTGTATCCAACTTATTAGGTAGATGTAGACGGGATCCTTTATCATAGAATCATAGAAGAGTAGAGTTGGAAGGGGCCAGAACACCATGCCATTCAGGTGACTTTACTAATGGGAGAATGACTGAACTTGAAAGAGCTGCAATGGTTCTCTTATTTATTGTATTTTGGTATTATACACAATACTTTACAACAGGAAAAGCCCCAAGGATTTTGCAATTTAAATTAAGATATTGATGCAGTGTATCAATCACAATAAAACTTACATTGTATCAACAGGGAGAAAATTGTATTGTTTGTGATTATTCAACTGAAATGCATTCAAAATTAATAGTAGACATTTTTCTGGTATACAAAGGTTCACAGCATCATCATCATCATCATCATCTTCCCAAATCATGTCTATATTATAGGATTTACTAATGTTGGGAAGTTTGGTTTGCTTGACCTCAATGGATTTCTTGCATGCTTCTGGCCTCATCAGGCTGAGGGTGTTTCTATGGATTAGAACTGATGCTGTGGCTGATGCAGCCTTAAAAAAATAAAAAGGAAATTTATGTAAATTGCACAAATCACAATATGTTGCACTCTTTGTGTAAACTGGCAACTGAGAAGCACAAAGATTTGGTGTGATTTGCATAAAGTTGGCCAATTTGTGCAAACTGCACTAGATTTTCTTAATTTTCAGGTGATTTGTGCAAATGAACAATTTTATGCAAATATCCTCTGTGTGTATGTGTGTGTTACTGCACAAATCATGCTCTGTCTTCAAGGCAGAAGTCTACAAGCTGACTAAACTCACACTATAGTGAGCTGGCAGCATACAGAGCAGGCAAATCAGAATCTAGTGTTGAATTATGAAAATCCATGAGACTTTTATGCACATCCTACCAAATTCCCCACGCATCCCTAATAGTCATCATGTTGGTATTGTTAAAGGTATAGTCTGCAAAGAATATCACAGTACTGCAGAGTTTATTATGGACCAGCTTTCTTTTTCTTTTTCACCATTAGGTGCTCCTTTGTATTCAGATGAGGCTTCAGTACAATTATGTAGCATTTGGGGAAGAAGATGCAACCCAGTAGCCCAGCACTGGAAGCCAAGATAGAGAAGATCTGCACGGCTACCATGTATTTCCCTTTGGTGCTCAGGTAGGTTGGCACAAAGGACACCCACACACTGCAAAACACCAGCATGCTGAAGGTGATCAGCTTGGCCTCATTGAAAGCCCCGGGCAACTTCCTGGCCAGAAAAGCCACTGTGAAAGAAATGGCAGCCAGAAAGCCCATGTAGCCGAGGGCACAGTAAAACATGACAACAGAGCCTTCATTGCATTGCAACACAATCTGTTCCCTCTGGGAAGCCACATCAAGTTCTGGGAACGGGGGAGAGACACTGACCCAGCCACTGCAAATGCCAATCTGGATAAGGGAACTGAAACTTACAATGGTGTTTGCCATGCTCTTTCCCACCCACTTCCTGGCCCTGTTCCCTGGCTCAGTGGCCACAAATGCTAGCACCACAGTGATGGTTTTTGCCAGCACAGCAGAGACGGCAACTGAGAAGATGATGCTGAAGACTGTCTGCTGGAGGAGGCAGGTCACCCTCTGAGGGGGGCCAATGAACAGGAAGGGTGCTGAAAAGGAAAGGAGGAGGGAGACCAGGAGGATGTAGGTGAGGTTGCGGTTGTTGGCTTTGACAACTGGAGTGTCCTGGAATTTGATGAACACTCCCAAAACAGAAGCTGCGGCCAGGCACAAGAAGAGAGCAAAGAGAACCAAGGCCATCCCCAGTGGCTCTCTGTAAGACAGGAAGACCAAGCTCTTGGGGATACACTGATCTCTGTTATGGTTTGGGTACTGATCTTCAGGGCACTCCTGGCAATGCTCTGCATCTGAAATGAACAAGGATTTCATTAGTTCAGACTCCATCTATGTGTGCATAACTCCTTATACACTGACTGGCAAAGCATGGGATTTTCTTGCCTTTGTTTCTCTCTCTCCATTTTTTGTCTTTCATGGATATTGCTTTATTCAACAGTCTGCTGTTGACTGCAATTTCTAAGGAGCATCTTCAGGGAATCAAGAATGGAGGCAAGCTGTTGCAGAGAGTCAATTTTTGGGAACCAGGCTCAGTGCTGAGGCAGAAAGTGGAAGTGTCAGATGTATGGTGCAGTTACAGCCATGTCCAAATCAAAGAGGAAACCATGTTCAGTAATCCAGAATGGCTTAGGGGTCAGTCTTTTGGAGTGGAACTTGGGAGCTCTGTGTTCTATTTCCCACTTGGCCGTGAAACTTATCTGGGCCAGGCACTGACTCTCAGCCTAATCTTGCCTCACAGGCTTGTTGTGAGAATAACAAGGAAAGGAGCAGGAGGGTTATGTAAACTGCCTTGGGTTCCTTGCAAGGGAAAAGTGGGGTGCAAATATATAAATAAAACAAATCTATAAACACTCTTGGAGGATGGGAGAATGAACCCTTAAGCAAAGTGTAGCGAAGGACCAGCCTTGTGGGGTGTGATGCTGTGGAGGTCAAAAGATGAATAGTGCTAAAACAAGGGCTCTTAAACCAGGGGTGTACAGAAAGGGGACCAGGAAAGGATGAATCACAATAGATCATCAATCATTTCAGACTCCTTGTTGATTAATAATGACAACAACAAAGTGACATTTTCCACCTAAATTAAATAAGGAAAGGTTGAGGTCATCTGGACCTTGCTGTGAAAAGACTGTTCAGTTCAGTTCTGAAAAGATATTCCTAGGCTCAGGCTGTGCTCACAGGAAGCCTGCTCTTCAATTTTAGGTGTGTGTCACTTGCACATGGCTCTGGTTTGTGGACATGGGGATTCTAGTACAAAACAAACCAACTGGACATGGTGAGCCTGAATTCTCTCTTGCACTATAGCAGTGCTAGTAGCGGTGATGTGATACTGCCGCAGCATCTTATAACAAATGCATGGGTACAGAACAAGAGACTCAGCCATGGTAAAATGACCATAGAGTCTTTCCATGCTTCTGCAAAACTACAGCTGTAAAGGATGGTTGTGAAACCACAAGCTGTGTAGTCCAAACTGACTGCAGGATGTTGAGTGCCTTGCATGGTGAAAGTGACAGCACTGTTGAATCTCTCTGCAAGCAATCAGAGGTACAGGCTAAAACCACCTAGCAATGCCTCGGCAATTATAGGCAGCATATAAATACATGTATAAATAAATAAACAAAACACGAGACTCCTAGGGACTGTTCTTTCAAGCCTTGCATTTGGGAAATGATCATCCTAACATTGATTCACATGATCTGAATATTACATTTTAAATTGATTGCAAAGAAAATTTGCTGTTTAATCCTTGCACTGAATTTTTGCAAAGATGACCCTACCTGATGCAAAATCACCTTTTCACACCTGGCATAATGACTTCTGCAGTGAGCCTGCTCATTATTCCCGAGTACCTGCTGTTTCCTCAGAGCCACTGACCTGTGTGGGTAGAAATGGTCCCTTCCATGCATGGGGTGCAGCTATAGCAGCAAAGTGGCTGTCCTTCTGGGACCACTTTGCTGCTTCCAGCTTGGCAGCTTTCAGCACAGGCAGAGCGGGGTCTTGTCTAAAGGTTGTTAAGAAAGTAAACAGCATCAGAAGCATTTGTACTTTCTTTGTAAAATATCTTTTTGTGCTGATGGATGTATTTTTTGTAGAACAACCAACATTTCTCTCCCCCACCTCACTCTCCTTCTGCATTGTGTTCAAAATACATAGCCCTAGTGCAGGGGTTGGCAACCTTAAACACTCAAAGAGCCATTTGGACCCATTTCCCACAGAAAAGAAGACACCGGGAGCCGCAAAACCCTTTTGACATCTAAAATGAAGATAACACTGCATATATCATTTTTTTACCTTTATGCTATGTATAAAAAAACTATAGTGTGTTGCATTTATGAAATCAATGAATGATTCTTTTATATAACCTCCATCTGTGAACGGCTTCCTGTGCCTGACTATTTCCTGAGCAGCCACAAAACTAGCATATGTAGTTGACTTTGAAGACTTCTTGAAATGATTTTTGCTCAGATCAACCTTCCACATCAGTTCTGAAATGGCTTTTTTCCTCTCATCTCCATCCGGATATTTTTCAGCAAAGGCTGTGTGTTTATTCTGGAAATGTCTTGCAACATTCAACTTTTTGTTGTTTGCCAATTTCTCACCACATATTAAGCATACTGGTAAACCAGTCTCGTCAGCAGTGAAACCAAATGAATCTGCCCATGTACCATTAAACGTTCTGTTTTCTTCTGCAACTTTTCTTTTCTTGGATTTATCCATGGCTGGCCTACCAGGGGTCGCAAAGCTCAATAAATCATGTGCCGGTGGGTGTCACTCATTGGCAGTTGTGACGCATATTTTGAGGGACAGGAAGCCGCAGCAGAGGGATGAAAGAGCCACATGCGGCTCCGGAGCCGTGGGTTGCTGACTCCTGCCCTAGGGGATAGCCACATTGGTTCGATGCAGCAAAAAGAAGTTCTCTAACACCCCAAACACTAACATATTTGCACATATGTGGACTGGAATGCACATGCTTGGATTCATCTGCATCTAGTCCACAAAAGCTTAAGCTTTTAATGTTTAAGATGCTGCCAAAAAATTAAAAAGTATGTGGTCGGAGTAGTTAACCCATAATAAGCCACCAATATTTTCCAATATTCAACTATCTCTCCCCTGTCCCACCTCAAGATTTACTGGTAGGGTGATAACTGGTAGTTTTCAGGTCAATGTACAACAAATAAAACATAACTGAAAGCCAAAGAAAAAACAAAACAAAAGCAGAATAAAAGAATCATTTAAAAGCAGTAAGCAACCAAAGGCAGCAGAGGGTAAAAACAGACATTGTAGTGAATACTATGAAAGGTAAAGCTACTTCAAAATGCAGCATTTACAGCAGAAATAGAGGGTGAATGGGTTTTTTTTCATTCTGAAAGAATAAAAAGACTTTGTCTGGCACCCCAAATGTAACAATTAGCTGCCTGGTGGACTTCTTTGGGGAAAATTGGGGGCTGATTCTGAAAAGGCCCTGCTCTGGCTAGCCACACATCCTGCTGCAGGGCCCTGAAGCAGGAAACACGCCATTTCTCAAATTACAAAGAACAGATGAACATGCCTGAGCTATAAAACTGGCCCTTTGGAAGGAGTGCAGCACCTTCCAAAGAGCTTGAGCAGCTCTTACCCAGCAGGCTGTGGTGTAAGTGGGTGAATTTTAAACTTGACCTTGCTTGGGTTCATGTGACATGGCAAACAACTTTGCACTGTGTCCACTGGTCACAGGTTCACGGGGAGACCTGAGCAGTGTCATTCCAGGCTCCCTGCTTTGCCCTCCCAGCCCTGCCTCACATCTCAGCAGCCCGTGTGAGCAAAATCCATGCCCTTTCCCTACTTGTGCCTGTGGGCTGAGCAGCCTCCTCTTGCTTGGTCCATTGTGGGCCTGAGGTGGGTTTCCACTTCCTCCTCCTGAGAGTACCTGCATGTCTGTAGCCCTTCCCAGCTGCTCCAGCCCCCACTGAGATTTCTATTGAATGAAAAAAAACTCTGTTTTGCCACAGTTCCTTCCTTCTCCCTCAGTGCATTTTCACACTGTCTCTGTTTCCAGAAGTAAACCGGGAGACAGACACATTGCTCCACCAATGGGAATAAAATGTGTCAATGGTGAGTCAATTGCCAGGATGCTGAGGGCAGTAGAGATGGAAAGCTGGAAGCAGCCACTCTTTCCTAGGACTCTATGGTGCTGTGTGGCAATCCTGGGCCACGATGACGCATGGAAACCTCAGGACCAACCACTGATTCCCTCCTTGGTTTCAGCTCAGACATACTTTCCAGAAGGGTACTATGGCCTTAGTATCAAAGCCACTGAACAGTCCGGGCAAATCAGCCAGGTTGTGCGCCCACTCTTTCTCCTGGGAAAGGTCATCCCACAGGGCAGTCAAGGCAGTTTCAGTGCCCCAGTGGCCTAAAACCTTATTGGTGGGCCTAGAAAGTTCATTTAATCAGAGTTTATTGAGATTTAATCAGCTGTTACCTACTTCTCCAGGAGGGGACTGTTAGCCTCTGGCTTATGCTTATTCAGATCTTCCAGATCCAGCAAGGGTTTCTGCAGCAGTGGTCTCACTCATGCCTCCTTTAAGGAAACTGGAGCCACTCCCTCTTGCAAGGAGTAATGTAAAATGCATTTATTTACTTAACTTCTGCACCACCCAATAGCCAAAGCTCTCTGGGCAATTTACAACAACACATTAAAAATGCATTATAAAATACTCCACATTTTAGAACTTCATGAAAAGTTTACATTAAAAAATGTAAAACCTAATTAGGGTTGGTCTCAGTGACAAGTTCATTCCACAATGATGGGGGGGGGGGGGGGGGCACCACTAAAAGGGCCCTTCTTGTTGCTGGTACCAAGCAAGCCTCCCCTGGGAGTGGCAGTCAGAGCCAGGTTCCAGATCTGGATCATAGTCTCTGGGTAGATGGTGGTTGGTGGGGGTGTTCTGTTCGGTATGGCCACAAGCTTTGTAGGGCATTAAAATAAATGCGTTATTTACAATGTTTGTATACCGCTCCATATCTAGCTGATTCCCAAGTGAAGAACAATAACCTAGATAAAAGAAAACAGTAGATGAAAACAGGTCAACACTAAAATCATGTCTGGTGGACACAGAAGGCTTCCCAGAACAGAGATGTCCTCAGCAGCTGCTGAAACAGCCTGGTGGCAGAGGGTGCTTGACCTCCAACTGCGACTGTGAAGGCTTCTCTCCTGCTGGACTCCAGTCAGGCCAGTCATCTCCTGGACCCAGCTGATGGCAAGCTGGTCACCCTCTCCCTGCTAGACATAACAAGGATCTAGCAAACAGTGTCTATCCATGAGGGATGGAGAATAAGAGAACACAGTTTGCATAAAGCAACCTGATAAATTTCTCATGTTTAGTCACCGCTTTACAGCAGCTTATAAGGGATGAGTACATTTCCCACCTGATTAAACCAGTTGGGCCACACAATGTCTTCCTCATGAATGGTTAGTGCGAGCCAAGAGGAAGCCCGAGTCTCCAGCTTTCCCACTTTCATTCTTACAGCAGAGTTGTTCGGAAATACAATCAAGTTCACAATATCGTAGTTGGCCACCAGCTCCCCATCTTCAAGGTACACATCATCCATGGCAGTACTGTTAAAGCGGATATTTCTCAGGAAAGGGTGAAGCTAGGAACAGAGATAAAATGCATACATTTGCAAAATCCAGCATGTGGCTTCTGCCTTTCCAAAAATAGCAGGACTGGCATAACACACTTTGAAGTAAGTAATGCAAATGCACCCCCCCCCCCCACACACACACCTCCTAGAAGACTGTGAAGCCAAAATTGAATATTACCTTAGGCACCACTGCTGAATAAGCAGCCAATTCAAAGAATCACCCCCCAGTGGAGAGATGTCACAGAATGAGCAGCCCCACTGGAGACTGATGGTGCTGCTCCCTAAACCTTGAGGTGCCATCTGATGGAAAAGTCAAAAGACTTTTGGGGAAATTGAAAGGACAGAACAGTAGAACATACACAGTGATTGCAGAGAAGCCCCTGTGTGAGTGGGTCATTTAGACTGGATCTCAAAAACCTTTTATGATATAATCCCCCTTTCTCTCATCTTATGCTACATTTGGGCCCAGCACACCATCTTGTAATTGCTCATTTTGCAAGGCCACATAATCAAATGTAACTTAGGGACTTAAAGATCCATACTAGATCAGAGTATTTGTGCATCTAGGCCAGCATCTAGGCTGTCTAGTCTGACGGGGGACTGCTCTGCAGGACCTGCTTATCTGGATCTGTTTCACAGGAAATGCCAGAGACAGAAATGGGACCTTTTGCATGCCAAGCAGCTACCATTCATAATCAGGGGAGCAGGTGTGGTGAATGTGCCTTGGGAGCCCAAGAGTCATACAATCTGAGTGAAATAAAATGGCATCAGGAAGGAAAGCAATCGCTCATTTTAGTTGCAATTACAAAGGCTCTTCTTCTTACCTGCCATGGCTGCATTATATTTGGAAAATCCAGTGGGTCGACTTCTGCAGTCCCCATGTGGCTAGACAAGGTCACAATCATGGAATGGAGGGCATGTGCCACAACATAGGCTGCGTTGTAAACGGTGTAGCTCTCAGCAGACATTCCTTTGTTCAGCCAGTCTGGGGAAGGGCCCTCCTGTGCCCCTCTCCCTGTGCACCTTCTCCATGTCTTCCTTGACAGTTTGTGGTTGGAGTTATAGCAGTCAAATGTTTCTGACCAAAGATGTTCAAGGGAAGGTTCATCTGAAATCAAAACAAGGTCTTGGAATTTTGACTTCTTCATTTGGATTGTGAAGGACAATGCACCGTGGAAGAACTTTACATCGTCATAGCCAAAGGATGTGCTTAATGTGAAGCCCCACAAAGCTGTGGAGAGCCAAACTTTCCCTGTAGAAGCATAGTTTTCTTTCCCAATTTCAAAGAGTGCAAGAGGCAACAGAAGCATGGAATCGGAATCCCCGTAATAAACAAGCACATTGGCTTTCCTTTGTATAAAGGGTGCAATAAAATATGAGAGTTTCTGAGGATAGAAGTTGTCATTAAACATTAGTGGAATCACTTGACTGAAGGCTACACAGATCCCAGTCCCAAAGACCACTGTCTCCATGGTTCTCACAAACTGATCTCCACCGTCATTTTTTGAAGCAATGAGACCAACCCACGTCCATCTGAAATTCAGAAGCAGCTTGACTATCCCCAGGTACTGTGGAGTTTCCTTTGGGCTCATCCAGAAGGAGGAGGGGAACAGAGTTTTATCGCTCAGAATCTGGCTGAGAAAGCTGTAAGTGAGCTAGTAATGGAAGTGAACAATAACACTTGAAGATTGCTGCTCAAAAGTCCTGACAACACAAATCTATACATGAGTCTATCTCATTGACTTCAGTGTGGCTTCTTCCCAAGTATATGGGCATCAGCTGTACTCCCACTTTCTGAGGAGCAGGGCTGGGACAAAACCTTTTTGAATCTGCCCCTCCAGAATCCACAGACTTCTCTCATGCTCCGTCTGGTCTTGCAAAGCAAACTGAGCCATCAGGAAGCCCATGAACACTTGCAGAACCCGGGTTGCACAACAGGCAAACTTCTCTTTCCCTACTGCCTACCTTATTGCTCACCTGCTCCTGCTGGTGGCACTGGTGGCCATGGAAAAGGGGTGCTGCTTGTGCAGCAGGTGGGGCTTGATTCCTGGTGAACACCCCAGGAATTATGAAACTCAGATTTTGGGCTGCTGCAAAGCAGATCAGAGTCTGGAAAACCAAGGAATCTGGTGGACTATCTGTCCAAAAGGGATTCCTTGCACATCCCTACCTGGGATTAATCTCATTAAGTTGCATTAGGTCTGAGTAACATATATAGGATTGTAGGGAAAGATCATGAAACAGCTGAGTGTAGCATAGTTATAAATTAAGAAAATACAATAAGGGTACAATCCCATGGCCTCCCAACACTGTTTGATGGGTTGCAGGATTATCTCAATTCCAAGGTCCTGCAACCCTGCAGCTGGGACTCTGAGCATGCAGGCTCTGCCATGCATCCCCCCCCGTCCCCCCCCCACACACAGCAAGGGTGGAAAAATCTTGGTTGCTGTCGCTCTAAGGTTGAACATCAGCCTTGGAGAGGAGGAAAGGTCATGAGTCCAGGGCAGAGTGGGGAGGAGACTGGGGTCAAGAGCTTACGCTGTATCCAAACAGCACCCTAGCTTTGCTCTCTCACTCTCTGCAGTGTTTCATCTAGATGGCCAAAAATGCATCTAAAGTATAAGGTAGATTAAAAGTATGTCCTCTTGTGGCTGCACACCTTAGCAAGGTGAGGGGAATGGAGAGTGTCAGAGGGGCTGAGAATGATTCTGCCAGGTGGCCAGCCTCTCCCACTAGGCTGTTCTCCTAGCAGGGTCACCCCAGGCAACATGGGCAAAGCAGATACCAGAATAAGATGCAGCCACCCTCTTTGGGAATACTGGTCACATCAGCAGAAAAGAATAGAGATCGCTGATGGTGATGGGGCAGAGAAACTTCTGAGGGCAGCTACTGGGCAGCAGTGGTAGTTGAAGGCAACACTGGTGGAGGACCTTTCTCAGACAGCAGCAGTGATGCTCATGCTAACTCTGGTTAGTACTGTGTAGAAGAAGGTAATGGTAAGCCACTTCTTAATCGTTTTACCTTGAAAACATTCTGATGAAACAATCTAGAATGAAACAAGAAGTTCAGACCCTCATCTTGACAGGTTTCACATTAACAGGTTTCATATCACAGGTTTCAGGCATTATTTTAAATAGTTTAATATATTGATTGTCCAATTTTATGTCTATTTTATTGATTGATTTTATTTTTATTGTTGGCTTTTATGTCATGAGATGTCTAATGCATTATGAATTGTATTGTTTTAATTGTTGTACAATATGTTGCAAGCTGCCCAGAGAGCCTTATGGCCAAGGAAGTGGCATTCAAGTCAAATAACATAAATAAGCAATAATAAATAAAGAGACAAAATTCATTATTTATTTTAGTTTCAAAAATAACACTGTCAGCCAATATTTTTGTTTAGATTTATCATATGGTTTTCAGTAACTGTACTAACTGCACTGTACTATTCAAAATTGCCAAAAAATCACTAATTATGATCAATTTAAAATCTTCACTTACATTAAATCCAAGGTCTACCTTTATAATTTTTGATGCATGGTTTCTCTAAGACATGTAAATTATTCCAAGCACTCCTCCAAGGTAAAAAGATTAAGAAAAGCTGGCCTAGAGTAGAAACACAGGGCAGGGTTGATGGAGACCACTGTCCCCACGCTTCTCTATCTGGAGTTTCCGTGTTCAGCAGCTTCCATGCATCTTCTGTGCAGCACATCCGACTGTGCCCTGAGGGGTCTTTCTTTCAGTGAGTGTTGCATTTGTTTTGTCTTTTTGTACTTATATGTTACTGCTGTTTATGAATTCATTCGTGAAAAAGTTTTACTTGACTTTTTTGGGTGTGTTTTGCCTTTTTGGCATTTGGAATTTATTTATGAATGTCTATAGGTGATTAGTCTGTTTTTCTCTCTCATCTGGTACCGGGTAATTATAGGTCTTCTTTATTCTTTTGTATATAAAGTCACAGAGCAGCAATGGATGGGTCATATGCAGAGGAACTTCAAGAAATCCTGAAAGAAGCTTCTTCTGCAGAACGCCACTACGGGGAGAACCTCAGGCACAGGGTTGCTGCAGTTGCAGGCCCCCTGCAAAGCGAAAATGGGCTTTCTAGCAAACCTACCGAATCTATGCAACAGGATGCACATTCAGATTTGAATACCTGTCTGACAGAGAATATACTGCCCTTTTATCTGTTCTCCTGATGTACTGATTCAAAATATCCAAATGCTTTTCAAAGTGCAACCTTATTTACAAAGAGCATTGGTAGTTATAGTGAAATAGTAATTAGGGTATTGCTTTTATTTATTTATTTTAGAGCAGTCATGTGGACTTGGCTTTCAATGAGAAGCCTCTTGCCTCTTCTTAAAGTTTGGTTGTGGAGCTGCCTTTAACTAGTTGTAACCTGGTATTTTATTTTTTTAAATTTCTGCTAATGTTTTATCTATTCTATTTTATTGTTTTTATATTTTGCAGTAAAATGCCCAAACAGCTTTGGCTAAAGAAATCATCATCATCATCATCATCATCATCATCATCATCATCATCATCATCATTGCTAGGAGTGCAAATACTGAGAAAGGAGGTATTCCATGAAGCAGTAGGCAAGCTGGCATAAAGTCGGTGTGACCATGTATCACATTTATTGTTCTTAACTTCTGTAAAGCAGGGCACCAGGACATTCCAGCTCCATGATGCCACTCCCCACCCCTACCTCCAATAGATACAGCAATTACAGCAGTGTTAAGAGTGAGGTCTGAGACCTTCTTGGTTGCCCTTACCTGAGGGATCTTATAAATGTTTAACATGGTTGCCACCTGGAAAAAAGTGTCAAAGTCCCCTCCTTGAATAACAGCCACAAGTTTTTCTTGCCTTCCACACTGGAAATTAGGGACCATCCAGTGCGCAGAAGAGAGCAGGTCTATGGTGGCTTCATAGACTATCCTGAAGCTGAAACAGTTTTCATAGATGTTGTAGCCAAGAGTCATGTTTGGTAAGAGTTCCGAGTTTTGATTAATCTCCTTAATGGCCAACAAGATGGCCAGAACATGCTGGTAGTTCCTCTCCAATAACCTAGAATGATAGACAAGTGTAATATCAACTATCTGCTTAAAAGTGCCACGTTCATTTCCTGCTCCTTGAACTGCCTGCAAGTGGCAGGCCGATTTCCAGTGAGCTGAGCATCTGGAGAACAGGTCTATTCACTTTTACATTCTTTTACGAGTTAAGTTCTGCCGTCTTGAATGAAATGATCAATCCATGGCTGCTGTGAGAACAGATCAAGGGAGCAGGGAGGCTTTTGGCCTGATGCATCACTTCTCCACTCCATTATGTTCTTCTGCTGTCCGGCATCCTGTGTCTGGCAACATCTGCCAGATGGCTCCTAGCTAAGGGCTCCAGTTGGAGACCGGCTTTCTCCTTGGCTTCACTGTTTGCAAGATAAATACACACTGTACCAGCCATTCCTCTTGCCCATCTACCACCCCCAGGGTTTCAGAGTGACTGCCTGCTTTTCTACTTGGAAGGTTCTTTTCCTTTTACAGACATTTCAAGAAAGCTAATTGGGTACTTTATATCAATGGTTTTGAGTATGGATTTTCATAGGCTGCAGCTTTGAACCAACCTCAAAGGCAGATCCATGTAGAACGCATTGCAGTAATCTAACTTGGGGGCTACCAGAGTGCAGGCAACCGAATCCAGGCCATCTCTGTCTGGACAGAGGCACAGCTGGGACATCAGCCCAAGCTGGTCAAAGGAACTGTGTGCCCTGAGGCCACATGAGCTGCAGGTGGCAAGCACAACTCTAGGATATTCCCAAGCTACAAATCTGCTCCTGCATGGGTCATGTAATCCTCTCCTGAATAGTTTGAGCATCCACGAGCACTTCATTTTTTTTTCTTTCCTCCCCTTTTTTATTCTTTTAACAGAAAAAAAGAACATAAGTACATACAATACAAGTAATACCATTCAAAATATATCAATAATATTAGCACCTAGAACCCAACTAATAACTAAAAATAACAATTAACACTGTGCACCCACTCTTCAGGAGACCAATTGTTACCTCCATTTCATTTCACACATTATAACAATTAACAGTATATAATATACTTCAGTTATACCCATATCCCCTGCAGAAATTCATATATTCTTGATTAGGCTTACAACCTTTACCTTCTATCAATACTGCTTTTACAAAGTCTTCCCATATTTCATTATATTTATTTACTTTTATTATCCCTTTTAATTTTTTATTTCTGTTGTCAATTTATCATTAACTACCATATTCCATATTTCATCATACCATTCATGCATTTGCATAACCAATTCTGTTTCCAATATTTAACTATCACTAACCCATATCGCTGCCATATCCAGGATCACTTCAGAAGAAATCACAGCAAGGCTGTCTCTAGCCACCTGTTTCAAAAGACACATGCCAGAGTGCATTGCAGACATGTGGCAACACCTTGCACACTGCAGACATGTGGCAACACCTTGCACACTGCAGACATGTGCAACACCTTGCACACTGCAGACATGTGCAACACCTTGCACACTGCAGACATGTGGCAACACCTTGCAACACCACTCTAGATACTCCAGAGAAAGCAGTCATGCTACGTTTGTAAATCCTACATTAATGCTAGAGTACTGCACAACTACTAATAGTAAGAATAGTGGTACTGGTAATAGCAATATCCTTGGAGAGCATTCATTTTCAGCAAGGCAACTTCCTTAGTCAGGAGGCTGTTAATTTTTGCTCTTCCTTTATACGTGTAGCCTTTAACACTGGTGCAGTGAGGGTTGGTCTTGGTCCAAGACATGCAGTAGGAACCAAACTGGGGGAGACTGATGTGGAGTGCAGCAAGCAAGGGCAGAAATCACAAGTGGAAACCAACAGCGAAACTAACTGCACTTACGGGAAGAAATCATGGATGGGGTCATGCCTGAAACGATGACTTGGTTGCATGGCTGCCCGTGTGGGTATAACACCAGCAAAGAGGTAATCTCCTGGTCTGTAATAATTATATGGATTCTTCCATAAACTTTCCTGCCTCACAATCCCAAAGGGCAAATAAAGCAACAGTAACAGCAGCAGCAGCATGTTGAGAGGATGGCAGGACACAAGTGAACTGCTCAGGAAGAGCATTTGCAGAGGACTCTATCAGGAAAGTTGTGCAAGCCCTTGCAAGCCCCATCCTGAGATGGACTTCACGGATGCAGAACCCAAGGCTGGTGCCAGCACAATTGGAGATGATATCCAATTGTGGCACACCCCCCCCCCCAGCTGATTTGAAGCCAGCCTTGAACCTTCCTAGCCCTGCACTTATCTTATAGATTAGTAGAGTTGGAAGGGGCCATGAAGGCCATCAAATCCAACCCCCTGCTCTTGCAGGGTGCCACATTACACCATCTTCACATATCTCTTTCTAAATTTACTGCAAGAAATGATAAATAATTCTGGGTTCCAATCTACCAACAACATTATCATCTTCACTGCCACTGTCACCACCAAAAGTGGCTTCTGGAAACCCATTGAGAATTTGGTACTAGCAGTGCAAATCAATCACTATGATTCTGGTAATTACTGGGGAAATGCAATTATTGCCTGAAGTTGTAGACTCTCTTTGCGGCTGCTTGTGCAGGTGCACGGCAGGAGGAAAAAAAAGTTTGCAGAAGTCCATGCAAGGCATGTCATGCTTTGCTATCAGGCACCAAGTCACAAGTGGATGCCTAACCAGAAAAAAATTCCCAGAAGAGCCAGGAATTAATGGCTCTCAGTTTATGTCCTTCCATTGCCCAGAGCAGAGGTGGGAAAACTGCTGCCCTTCCGAGTTTTGTCCTACAACTCCCATGAGTTGAGCAGTGGCCCATGAGGGGGAGCACCTGAACAGATCTGGGAACTTTTCAGATTCCAGCCATTCAGTCTGATGCTCCCTGGTACCGCAGTTTCTAAGCTTTTATTTCTCCTGCTTCACCCCAGGGGAAAGTTCCCTTCCCTCGTACTTGTAGAGAAACATGGGAATTTCTGAAGAATGTGGCACTCCATGGCGAGTCAACATCTTCTTTCATACCAATCCTGTTGTCGCCTCCATGTGGGAACCCTCCTCATGCTCAGTGAACATGTGATCTCCAAGGATGGCCCACAATCTTCCTTCAGTGGCAGATGTTGCCATTTCCCAATTCATAAACATGCCAAGATAAAAAGGGGGAAGTTTTCAATCCCATCTGGCCCCCAAACTATAGAGGTTTTGAAATAGATCCTGCCCTGTTTTGTACCAACAATTTACTAGGAAGAGGGCAGTGTAGAAATCATGCTCTTTCCCTGCCTACACAGCTTACAACCCAAGTTTGGGAGTGTTAACAGGATTGGAAGGAAAAGTCAGAGACTGATATTGTCCCTGTTTGCACGTAATGACAACCTGCTGGTTTACAAAATCACAACCCTCAACTGGCTTCTTTATTGCATGATCAGATCCTATGGCTAATTGAGCAGTATATAAAAGCTTTAAGCAAACAAACAATCAAAGAAAGAAACAAAGTGCCAACCTGGATCACTGGGTTGTTTCAGGGCAAAACAAACCAGTGATTAACTCAACAACAAGGCATGGGCTACTGGCTCATCCCCACTTGTGTTTGATGGTTCACTGATACTTCAACTGATGAGCTGTTGCAGTGTCAACCAAGTCAATGGGCAGAAGTGGTGATGTGACAGGCAAAAGCCAGATACCGAAAAAGGAATGTGAAGGTGAGTTTCTAGAACCGATGGTCAGAAGCTGAGAGGGGGGTTTCTCCTCAGCTTAACTGTATGCAGTGTTCCCCCTTTGGGAAGTAAATCTGACAGGAATAGCAGCTGGCAAGAGGACTATCTGCAGGCAAGAGGGACATCTGGCCCCTGGGCCAGATATGGCCTGCAGGGTTTCCTCATCTGCCCTGCCAGCTCCTCCTCCAGGGCCTGCTCCTCTCCTCAGCAAGGAAAAACCCAGATCTGTAACATAGCACCTGATCAGATGCTTTCCCCCTGCTCCCTTTCTCATATTGGCAGGGAATTGCCCTTATTTCCAGTCAACTGCTGACCAAAAACAAGAGGAGAGGTGAGGAGGCAGGGCCTGCAGAGGAAGCCTGCTGGTGAAATAGTCCTACTTACTTCTGAGTAGCTATGCAGAGACTTGCCCTGGTTATGTGAGCAAATTTGTGCTGTTTGTGCTTACTTCTGCATAGACGTGCCAAGCCTTGGTATTTGGAGTGTTGCTTTAAAGTGCTGTCTGATAATTCTTAGTATTCCATAAAACACATAATTATCCCATAAAAGTAAATGCATTTTTAAAAGGTCAAGCAGAAGACCTTTCCTGCTTGCTTTCAAATTGGCTGGAAATAAGCGAGAAGCAGAAGTTTGCTCTGTCAGCAGGTGGAAAGAAGCCCCCACCCCTGAATGTTGCCAGACTGGATGTGGCCCCTTGCTGTTCCTCTCGTTTATCACACTCAGGAGGCCCTGGGCCCAGGTAGCCTTCTCCGCCCCCTTCTCTATCACTCTCCTCCAAGCTGAACAGTTTTTCAGGGCAGAACTCTGACTGGGTGCCTCACGGCAGCCCCCACTCCTACTTGTGCAGCCTTAGAAATGTGACTGTGGGCGGATTTTTCACCAAAATGTTGTTTCTCTTACCCAGAAGTGCTTCCCACAGGAAGAAAAAAGGGAGATCAAAGACAACCAACATCCCTTTTAACTTTTTTCAAATAAAGCTTTTGCTTCTGCAACACTCATCTCCACCACCAACAGCTGAAGAAAGTGCAAGATAAGGCAGGACAAAATCATTTGAACAATATTTTCAGTGGCAGCTTTCCCCAGGTTAATGTTTCTACTCCTGGAGTAGTAGAGTAGTATCTCTTTTCAGTGTTATTACGAATAAATGTACACATTATGTATAATGTACAAATTAGAACGTTGCCTGTCTGTGTGAGTCCAGCATTCGAAAAGGTTGTTCCAATCGACTGAACCATGTGGTTTGCTGCCCCGCCGGTTGTTGGAACACCCAAATGTCAAAAGGACCTTACAGGAGAATCAGGTTGTTTTTGACCTTCACACAGCTCATCTGGCCTGGATTTGACAGAAGGAAGCTCATGAACAGAGACATTGTTCTGCATTCAAGTAAATAAAAATAATCTATGTCAAACTCTGCTGTGTAGAGCAGGATTTAAATTTTTTCTCCATTCTTGGAAAGTTTTGAAAAAACCCAGGCCACCTCCCTCCCAGATAACATTGCAGTAACCTTCCTTATGTTCAGGAGGGTGAACTCTCTAACTACTCATGCTTCCTCCCAGCTCAACTCAGTCCCAGCCCATTGCAAGCACTAGGCATGATGACCATATCCTGCTCCAGCATTATGCTTCTCAATGCCACGTGCTGGGGGAAAACTCCAGCGTTTGCCCTCAAGACCGGCTTGTGAGGTTCCTCTGGGTGTCTGGTTGGCCATTGTGGAGACAGAATGCTGGACTAGATGACCTTTGGCCTCACCCAGGAGGTCTCTTCCTATGTTCTTAAAAGGGCAAATTTGGTGAGACACGTATGTTGAGAGGAATGGCTTGAGCTTGTCTTGAAGCATGAGCTTTTTGCAGTGGCTTTGCACAGGGACCACGGATAGACTCCTCCTTTCCCTTTCGGCAATCAATGGAATTTCTTTGACTAAAACCCTGGCTTTGACTTCTGCTTGTGGGTTTCCTTTTTATTCTTGTCTTGCTTTTGTTTTTGTTTTGAACAACTGTTTCTGTCCTTCTGGTTCTGGGTCTTTCTTCCTGTTTCTCAGACTTGGGCTTTCATTCACCTCTTATCAGTCACAGAGCAATGAGAGTGCGGAGGAGAAATGCTGTGCAAGCAGCAGCACTCCCTGCAAAGCGGTCAGTTCACTTTTGGCCAGGCCATCTAGCAAGTCCTCTCTCCCTTTATTTGATTTAACAAAGGAGATGAAGGGAGAGCAGCGCATAGCCAGGCCTTCTCTCCGCTTCTTTAAACATGCTGCCAACGAAGAATGCAATTTTAAAAGACTGAGCCAAAGGATGGAAGCTTCATTGATATCCGTGGAGTGGTTCCAACTTTGCCTTCATCCCACGGGTGAGGACCAGCTTTCCACCCACGGTGGCAAAACCTCCCCAGCTGGGCCTGTTGGCTCTCTGACAGGGGTGGGCCTTCAGGAGTGAGAGCACTCTCGTTCGCTCTCCCACTGGTTCAGCCCCTAAAGGCAGACTTCCCCTAAATGGCAGCAGTGCACACCTTCCCATCAGAGCAGTACCACAGTGGAACCTACCACCCGGAGTAGTTGTGGGATCTTCCTCCTCGCTGGAGACATCCAGGAAGTGACTCAACAGTCATTTGAATGGGATGGAGTAACTTAGTGGGGGTTGTGTCTGAGAGCCTTCTGGTCCCTTCCAACTTTACAGTTCTGTGATTCTATGATCTACTCACTCCAGCTGACAAAATGGCTTGCACGGACAGAAGTAGTTGGCAGTTAATAGGGTTGGGAGGGAATTTGCTGGCATATCAATTGGCACAGGTGGTGCAGGGCTCTTTGCCTGTCCCATTGCAAGATCAATTCCATTGTAAATAAGTTGATCTGGACTTTGACTGGTCCGGATACTTCAATTGGTTCAGAACAGAGCTGAGAGGATATTAATGGGACCAGCAGGTGTTCACATATAACGCCGGTCCTCTATCGTCTACACTGGCTACCGATTGAAGTCTGGGCCCAATTTAAGGTGCTGGCATTGACCTATAAAGCCCTAGATGGCTTGGGTCCTGGATACCTGAAGGAGCGCCTTCTCCCCTATGTGCCCTCCCGCCCCCTGAGATCTGAGTCAGAGGCTCTCCTCCGGGAGCCATCCTTGAAAGAGATCGGGAGGGTGGTAACCCAGAGGAGGGCCTTCTCTGTGGTGGTGCCCCAGTTGCGAAGCACACTCCTCAGAGAGGTCCCCCTGGTGCCAACACTTCTTTCCTTTTGGTGTCAGGCGATAACCTTTTTATTCTCCCAGTATTTTATTTGTTAACTTGTTTCAATTAATGGGTTTATATTTTAACATTGGATGCTGGGCAACTGTTATTTTTATAATTAATTTGCTGCAAACTGTCCTGACACATCTAAGTATGGAATGGTATAAAAAGGTTTTAAATAAATAAATAAATGTATGTTAGTAAATTCCTTGCAGGTGCTTCATTTTATAACATTTGGCACAACAAGGTAGGTGTGATAGACACCAGGCTGGGGCCACTGATGAGGAGAAGCAGGATTGGGCTCCCCACTCTCCCATGGTGGATATTCCAGCAAGGAACCTCAGGGATGTGGAGCTGAGACCAGTCCAATATGGGAGCTCCCATCTGGCCACATCCAGAGTGGCGGAAAGGGATTTGCATTTCTGTTCTTGGCTGTGGTGAGCTCCTGGCTGCGCTTACCACCAGCTCTCCTGGCATGAGGACCAGGAAAGGAGAATTGGTAGCTGGCAGGTTGGCCACACTCTGTGCCACTGCTGAACCCATTTTAGCAAAAACTGCAGAGGAACCGGCCTCGACAAACGGCGTGAGAAAGTTTTTATGAGAAAGAAAAACTGCAGTCAAGAGATTAGGTACAAAGCATGCTCGGTTGAGTTCTCAGGGGAACAAGAAAATTCTTTTTCTCTCCTCTCCCCGTCACCTCCGGCACCTCCTTTTATTACTTCACAGTTTGTTACATAGGTATGTGCCTACAGCCAATAGCCGTCGAGTACAAGGCAGCCAACACCCTAGTGCTTTGCGCAGACACAGAATACAGGAAGCTTACACATAGCTTTATATGGTCACAAGCCTTATATGGTACACAGGAAATTACAATACTATTGGCTGTCGCGGCGTGCGTAGCTACAGCGTGATCCAGCGATGCAGCAATGAACTCCCACATCGCCTCCCTTTTGTTTATTTAAATGGACAATCACTTCTGCACTGGCGAAGTCAATTTTTGCCAATTGTACACGTCAGAAAGAGATGATTCCAGAGAACCTCTACGAACAAGTGGGGGGTACCCCACATCCTCATAAGGAGGAAGAGGAGGATCATGATCTCCATCATCACGCGAGTTCAAAACGTGATATTTGATCTGATACAGTTGCTAGGTCGTAAGATTAACAGCTGGGGAAGGCATACGAGCAAAGCAACGCTTGAGTACTTCTACAAAAGTAGGTACACATTGAATACAACAGCAGAACATAGTTAAAATCACGAGAAAAATGATAACAGACATGAGTAGGGCCCGAAGCCAGGAAAGATCAGGCAACCAAGACCAGAGCCAGGTCCACCATGACATGCCAGGGGTTGAGTATGTTTTGCGAACCTGGCGGGCAATCGCAGGTAGTTTAGCTAAGTCAGTTTCTATGACACCAGAACGATTAATAAAATGACAGCAGGTGGTGTTTAACCAAAAACAGAGGCCACCCTCCTTGCTAAGGAGATAATCTAAGGCTAATTTATGTTGTGCAAGCTGTCCCGCGAGGGACTCAATCTCGACTTGGAGGGTCTTCAAGCCCACTGCGGTAACATTGGCCAGGGCCTCCAAAGTATAGGAAAGAATGCGGAGCTGTTTAACATTGCGAGCCACCCCATAACATGGAAGAGCGATAGCTACAAAACGTTTCCCTTCTGTCAAATAAGTATCATCAGGGTCATATCCCAACTTTTTGTCATAGGCGAGTTTAGAATGAGTCCAATGGAAGTGAGGGTCCCATGCAGCAGGGGGCTGATCCTTAGGATGAAACGCCAGACCCGCAGGTGCCACCGTAGCAATGGTGCAGGTGCCATTCCATACAGCCGGCAGAACCGAGCCGGCCCATTCACCGCACGCCCAAAGGTACCCAGCAGGCAGGCCATAAACATAGGTACCAGCGTGCATGGATGCTTGCTCAGAGAGGGTCACAAAAATGGACGAGCCACTAAAAGAGTTGTTAAGGGTCGTCATACAGTCTCTGGACCTGGAGATAGTAAGGCCGAGGGAGGAGTTCTTTAGCGTGGTATTGCAAGGGGAGCCTGTGCTGCAGGATTCGCAAAGGTCTACGGTAAATCTGCAGGCGGGATAGTCCCCCAGAGACACGCGGGAGAGGGGCACGCGTACGCGTTTATTACCCTGGCCCATGTAAGTGGAGAAGCCTGAAGGAGTAAAATTGTGCCAGCGAAAGCAGATGCTCGCAACCGGCCAGGAGGATTGTCTGGTAAGGACGAACTGAGAGGCGTCGAGAAACCGACACTGGCTCTGTCCAGTACAAGGAGACTTGCGCACTCTAAAAGCAGCGTAGCCCGTAATGTTCAGCGTGGCAGTGGGCACCACTGGCCATCCCTGAAGGGCGGAAGACGGGCCATGGGAACAAACCCAACATTCGGATTGATTAAAAGAGGACGAGATGTCATGGACCAGTTGGTGAAAAACGTTCTCATGCCATCCCGCCCGGGCAACGGTGACAAAAAGAAGGATCACAGACACCCGGACGAAGACCTCCATGGGCGGACGCATCGCGCAAGAATCCAAAGGGGGCCGTTATCCAAAGCTACTGCCGCATATCCACGACCCCAAGTTATCAACGGCACAGGTCCCTTCCACTCAGGATCAGGCAATTTTCGATAGCTCACAAGCGGTCGTGGAAGTTGTTCTTCAGTCCTGAAATGAAGCTCAACAGGTATATGAGACCTGTTATGGGGAGTGAACAAAAAATTTAAGGTATAAAGGACCTTAGCTACAACAGTTGGAATATCAGCAGTGGATATCCCTCTCCCTTCAGTCTGCTTATACAGCACAGATTTGAAGGTGAGGTGTGCTCTTTCCACAATAGCTTGACCTGTGGAATTAAAAGGAATACCACGAGATAAATTTATACCCCACAAATTGCAGAATTCTGAAAATGAATGAGAACAATATGATGGGCCATTGTCCGTTTTGATAGCCAATGGTCTCCCCATCACAGCAAATGTCCTGATGCAATGTTGAATAACATGTCTTGATGTTTCCCCCTTCATGGGTGTTGCCCAGATAAATCCTGAGTAGGTATCAACAGTTAAATGTAACTTATTGAAAGGAGCCAACGATGGTACATGAGTAACATCCATTTGTCAAGTCTGATTAGCTTGCGTTCCTCGAGGGTTCACTGCATCGAAAGGAAAGTTTATCGGTGATTTACAACATGATGGGCAGGCTGATACAATGTCCCTTGCTTGTGACATAGGAATAGAAAACATTCTATGCAAAACTTTAGCTGACTGATGAAATGTATCATGAGATAGGATGGGGTCATCAAATAAAGAAAAAACATTATGTTTAAGTGCACCATCAGCTCGAGCATTTCCTTCTGCCAAAAATCCTGGGAATCCTATATGGGATCTAATATGAGCCACATAGCAGAAATATGATCGTTCTTGGATCAATTGTTGCAGCTTGCAAAACATTCCATAAAGTTCTCTATCAATAGCAGGTGACAAATACGACAATGGCAAATGCAGCAACAACTTATAAACGTATTGAGTATCTACAATAAGATTAAAATCTTCTTGCGCAAACAATTGAAATGCTAAAATTACAGCTGCTAGTTCAGACCGCTGTGCTGATGATTGATTTTCAGCGAATTTCAATGACCAAGAGCCATCTGGCATCTGCCAAGTAACCACTCCTTGGGTAGGAGAACCATCTGTAAACAAAGTTATTGCATGTGACAGTGGCTGTAAAGAAAAGCAAGAAGTTAGTTTAAACATAATCTGTGAAAATAGCTGCAAGCGTTTATCTTTCGGTGGATTATGGAGTACTTTTCCTAAGAATCCAGCGAATGCAACTTGAAATTCAGGAGACGTCACCAGCAGTCGCTTGACCTCCTCCTGCTTAAAAGGAAAAAACACACAGTCAATATCTTTCCCAGTAAGCTGTAATGTTCTATGCCGGGCTTTAAAGAATAAGTCTGACACTGCAGCCATCCAAGGATATAAATTTCGTGACGGTGTATGTGGCAAATATATCCATTCTATTATGCAGATTGTCTCTTTATCTTTGGGCACGTAAAGAATGGCTGTTGGTAATAATGCTGTTGACAAAATAAAGCAAGACAGTTGTGAATCCTCTTTTGGCAGCTGGTCAACTGCCCGAACACGAAGCCTTTGAGCAATTAACCTAAAAGCAGCTTTCATTTCTGGAGTGACAGGGATTTTATCTGCTGGAGATGAATGACCTGCCAGGGCCAAAAATAGTGGTGAAAGGTCATCAGTAGTAAGGGCTAAAGATGGCCTAGCCCAGTTAATATTCCCCAGCAAACTTTGGAGCTGTACCAAAGTCAACGTTTCTGGAATATGAAACTGTGGCAACACTGGCACTGAGGCCTTCTCCGAGAGCTGGTGTCCCAAGTATTTGAAAGGAGGGACTTCTTGGACCTTTTCTGGTGCTACATAAAGTCCATATGCTTCCAACGAAACAACGAGAAAGTCCAGGTGACATTTATCAACATTTTTCCCTGCTATTAAGATGTCATCCATGTAATGATACACCATCAAGTCTGGGAATGCTGATCGAAATGGTTGCAGGGCCAAAGCAACAAATAGCTGACAGAGGGTGGGAGAATTTGCCATTCCTTGAGGCAAAACACACCACTCATATCTTTGCGTAGGGCGATCGTTGTTCAGCACTGGAACTGTAAATGCAATTTTTTCCCGATCTTGAGGGGCTAGTAATATATTTAAAAAACAGTCTTTCAAGTCAATAATTTTCAATTTATAATTTTGTGGGATCAAGTTTGGATTTGGCATCCCACATTGAACAGGTCCCATCACTTGCATACATTCATTCACTTTTCTTAAATCTTATAGTAGTCGCCATTTTCCTGACTTCTTTTTTATCACGAAAATTGGTGTATTCCATGGGCTGGAACTAGGCTGAATATGACCCAACTGAAGTTGCTCCTGAACAAGGGCCTCCACCACCTGGAGCTTTTGTAAAGGCAGTGGCCACTGGTCTACCCATACTGGCGCATTTGTTTTCCATTGAATGGGCAATGCATGCAGTGGCGCTGAGGGGGAGGCCCTTAGGATAAATTTGTACTGATGGTAGCTCCTAAGGAAGAAAGTAAATCTCTGCCCCATAAAGTAATTGGGATGTCCATTATTAAAGGTCGTAAAGTCACGATGCGGCCTTCAGAGTGAAAAGTAATTTGCTGTACACTCCGGGAAGCAGCTGTAAAGCCTCCCACTCCATAAACAGGAGACGCAGGAACTGTGGGGAACTTTTCAGGCCAATCCTTTTTTGCTATAACAGTCACATCTGCCCCTGAATCCAGCATCCCTTTTATACAGCGTCCTGCCATGGTGACAGATAAATAAGGTCTGTCCGTTGTCAATTGGATAGTTGCCATAGCAATGGGAGTAGTTTGCAAATTACTCGGCATAGGCTGGCAAGACTGCCGAGAGTCCCTTTCGCTTGACAATGGTATTAAAAGCATACGAGCTACAGGTGATTCTGCCAGAACTTCCATGTGCATAGTGGCCCAGAGATGCAGCACAATGTCTGTTGAAGCAGATGGCTCATATAATCCAGGAACCACAGGCCAAGGATCCGGGCCCATGATAGGGAGCAATAAGCCAATATGACCTGCTGGTACCGGGTGGGATACTCGAGCAGGTACAGGCACAGCAAATCCCGGAGTAAGCATAACCGATGAGGTAAGAACAACAGGTAGTCCAGAACAACCTGGGTTATGCTCACGTGGCTCATGTGGCTTCTCATCATCCCCTATAGTATAAAGGCGAGGATTTGACAGGCTGCAAAACGGCCATTCCCCACCAGGGGGCAGCTCAGGGAACGAGTTCTCCTGCAGTTCCCCTATTATTTTTTCTGGGCCCGAGGTTGGCCCTCCCTCTCGTTTCCCTGGCTACTGCCGGAGCCTTGTTGTCCCGCCTGGGGGCGTGAGCGACACTGATTGGCCCAATGGAAACCTTTCTGGCAAATAGGGCATTTTTTCGAAGGACGGGCTGCGCTTCTTTGAACAGAATGGCACAGTGCCCGGAAATGGCCTTCTTTGCCACACCCAAAACATTTCTTTCCAGCAGCAGGACTATTAGACTGTTGAAATGTCTGTACTGCAGCTGCGAGCAAACGTGCCTTATGGGTTTGTGATCCAACATTCTGGCACACCCGAAGCATAGATTGTATATCGGTATCTGGATTATTATAAATGGGTGTGAGGGCCGTCTTACAATCCTCGTTTGCATTCTCAAATGCTAGTTGTTTGAGTAACAATTTTCAGGCCTTGGGACTGTCAATCTGGTGTTCTACAGCTCGCATCAGCCTATTGATGAACTCTGTATATGGCTCTGTAGCGCCTTGTCTTATATTAGCGAAGCTGGATAAAGAATTGTCTCCAGGCTCTGGGATCTTTTTCCAGGCTTTTATGACTATACTTGCCACTTGAGTTAGGGCTTGGTCTGTTAATGCAACTTGTTGCACGGCCGTTGCAAAGGCTCCCTCTCCTAGCAGCATATCTTCCATAATATTGATATTATTTATTGCATTTTGCAATGCTTGCGCAGCTGCCCCTTGCTGCCAGGCCTCCATACAAAGAAGACCTTGGGCAGGGGGGAGGAGAGAGCGGAGAATCATTTTCCAATCCATTGGCGTTAGCCTCTGGAGAGACATGCCTTCCAGCAAAGCTCTGGTATATGGAGCTTGTATGCCGTTATCCCTGATAGACCGCTGTAACTCCTTTAGTGTCTGTAACGGTAAGGGTTCAAATCTATCCGGGATGGCTTGCATGCCTCTTCCCCCAGGGGCCCCTCTGAGCACTGGGAACGCTGCTGGGACTTCTTGTGATCCCGGATCCCCTTCCTCCATAATTGCTGTTTGCAAAGCAGCGGCTAAAGCAGCTGTACGCTGCATAGCAGGGGCCAGAGTTAAGACTGGTTCCTCATTATCTGATCCCATATCGTCAGGCGGTTTTGATGGCGGAAGGTGGTGGTGCCCTTCATATTGAGGAGGGGCTCTAGGAATTGGTACTGGCGCGGGTGGCAATAACTGCGGCAAGGGCGCAGGTGGTGCGATTCCAGCTTCCAGTTGTTGATTAAATAATATATTAGTTGGCGTTAGTCCTTTTAGACAAGCCCGGACTTTACACCACATAAATAAAATCCTGGAAGTTACTCGGGGGTGATCCTGAAAACAGTTGCCAATTTTACACCAATCCTCAAGTTTCAACGTGCCAGACTCAGGCACCCAGGGACAAACATCATCAATTGATTTAATTAATTGTTCGACCTCCTTTTCAGTGACAGAATGTCCCTCTTTAGTAAGTAAAAAATGGAGGTCGTGTTTAAACGCCTGTTGTTCAGTGGATAAGGAAGAACCCATCGTATCGATGTTCTAACTTGATCAGTCACACTCACCTGGGATCCGTAGATGCGTGGCGCCTGAAGCCCTTGCCGGGCGTGGGGAGGTGACGATCGCGGGAACCGCCTGTTTGCAGCCGAAGGTTGAATCGAGGCAAACAATTTGCCTCACAAAGTTGCCTCACAAAGTGCTTCACAAAGTGCCTCACACGGGGCACCACTTGCCGAGGAACCGGCCTCGACAAACGGCACAAGAAAGTTTTTATGAGAAAGAAAAACTGCAGTCAAGAGATTAGGTACAAAGCATGTTCGGTTGAGTTCTCAGGGGAACAAGAAAATTCTTTTTCTCTCCTCTCCCCGTCACCTCCGGCACCTCCTTTTATTACTTCACAGTTTGTTACATAGGTATGTGCCTACAGCCAATAGCCGTCGAGTACAAGGCAGCCAACACCCTAGTGCTTTGTGCAGATGCAGAATACAGGAAGCTTACACATAGCTTTATATGGTCACAAGCCTTATATGGTACACAGGAAATTACAATACTATTGGCTGTCGTGGTGTGCGTAGCTACAGTGTGATCCAGCGATGCAGTGATGAACTCCCACAAAAACAGTTGTGGCAAATTTATTGTTCCAGCTAAGGCTGCGTCTTGGGATTGCACAAAATAATAAGCCTCAGTGGTTTGTGAGATGTGTTTTTTTTTTCACAATGGCTTGTTATGCAGTCTGGAAAAAAGGTAGAGGACAATTGAAGAAGCCCATGTGGCTTCACAAACAGCTTAGAGATTATCTGAAAACAATAAAGGATGTGTGTAGCAAGTGGAATGAAGACTGGCTACCAAAGAATCATGCAGGAAGGCAGCACAGAATTGCAAGGATGACATCGGGAAGGCTAAAGCTGAGAATGAGCTGAGATTAGTGGGAGATGTTAAACAAAAGGAACAAAACAGGCCTCTGATCATAAAACGCAGAGGAAAGAAGGGGAGGGTCAACTGCTTAATGAAGATAGTGAAAGCTGTCCCGAGACATTTGTAGGGGATGGGATAGAAAAGTTCTTAATAAATAAATAAATAACAATAACAATAACAGATGACAAGTGAAGGCAGAAGTGTCCAATTCCTACTTAGGCTCAGTTGCCTCTCTGAAGGGGTTCAATGACCTCCTCGACAGAGGTGGAGTACACAGTGAAGGGGCAGGATTACAGCGTAACACTCACAAGCAAACAGTCAAGGAACACTTCATTTCTTTGAAGAAGTTCAGATTTGTAGGACCTGATGAACTGTATCCTGGAGTAAAGGGACTGGCAGAAGAACTCTCAGGACCCCTGTCTGTTACCTCTGAGAAATCATGGAGGACAGCAGAAGTGCCAGATAACTGGTGGAGGGAAAAAAACTGGAACCTGGTTGGTCAGAGATCAGTCCCTGGAGTTGAGTAAAAAGTGGTCAGTCTACAAATGCCTTGAAAACAATGTAGTGTTTTTCAGAGATCCTACCAGATTAACCTGATCTCATTTTTTGATCAGGTAACCAACCTTGTGGACTGTGGGAATGCTATGGGCATAATATAACTTCAGCAAAGCTGCTGACAAAGTGCCCCATGATATCCTGACAGCAAACTAGCTAAAAGTGAGTTAGATGGAAAGACCATCAGGTGGATCCAGAGTTGGCTACAGAATTTGTTCCAAAGAGTCCTATCAATGGCACCTTCTCAAACTCAGGAGGAGTAACAAATGAGGTGCTGCAGGGTTCACTCCTGCAGCCACTGCTCTTCGACAATTTTATTAATGTTTTGGATGAGAAAGTTCACAGATTGCTTATCAAATGTGCAGATGACACAGAACTGGATAGTGAGCTAACAGAAGCAAAAATCAAAGTGATCTTGGTAGTTTGGTCTGGAAGTAACAGAATGAAAATTAATAGGAAAAAGAAAAAAAAAACTAAATGCACAGCACCTAGAAAAAGAAACTAAATGCACAGTCACATGATGGCATCTATCTGACTCAATGATACTTCATGCAAGAAACTCACAATTCATGTATATCACATGCTGATGCAAAAAAGGGAAGTGCTATTTTGGGCTATATGAATAGGAGAGTCACTTCTAAATCATGTGAGGAACTTGCTCTCTTTTACCCAGCACTTAGGCCTCCTCTGGAGTTCTGAGCACCACAGTTTAAGAAAGGTGCAAACAAACTGGGAAAGGCTCAGAGGAGGGCAACAAAGATGATCAAGGAACTGGAAACAAACCCTATGAGAGAGACTTAGGTCTTTATAGGATAGGGAAGAGAGGACTGAGTGGAGATATGATAGCACTTTTCAGCAGAATAATGGGCTGGACATCAGGAAAAACTTCTTGATGGTTGGAGCAGCTGGGCCACCATCTATTAGGGCTGCTTTAACTTGGAGTCCTGATTGAACAGAAGGTTGAACCCAAAGGCCTTACTGGCTCCCTCCAACAGCAGTATTCTGTTTTCTATGAGCCCAGCTGGGTGGCTTCAATGTGGTTGACAAACCATGCTGCTGGGTTCAGACTGCATGACAACCTGCTCTGAAGCGAATTACGATTCACAACTGTGCTTGTGATGATCTGCCACAGAATCTGGCCCTGCTCTGTCCTTCAGGCTTCTTCTTCTGCTTGGCCCTCACTGAGGAAGTAAGGTGAGCAGAAATACATGAAATCCTGCTGTGCAACCAGAAACCTTCTCCTGCAGTGCATGCAACAGAAACAAAGGCTGCAAGTTGCATGTGCAGAAAAGGGGTGCCGCTTACCCAGCCTTCGGCTCACTTGCTGGTGGGAGCCCGCATGGATGCTCAGTGCACTCACTGGAGAGCTGGACTCATAGATGTAAGGAAGCGATCCAGAGCCTGGGGAGACGAACCCAGGGACTCCAGTGGATTCCCACCCACAAAATGGATTCCTCACACATCCCTACTCACAGCCCACACGACTTATGTTGTGTGCTCCCGGGCTATGTAACTCACTGTTTCCAATACTCCAAAGGAGAGCATGCCTGTCCTGACATGTTGTTCAACTGGTCCAGCCAAACCCGTCTCATCCAGACCAAGGCAACGGCATCCCTGCCGAGACCTGGGCGCCTGGAGTCAGCGAAGGAAGCAGGAGTCTGGAGGAGGGATGCTTGCCATGGGCAAATGGAACGGACAAGAGGGGTTTCTATGCCAGTGTGCTCTGGAGAAAGTCTTACCTGGATGAAATCATGCAGAGGATTCCAGCCCTAGCAACTGAGTTAGAGCACAAAGAGAAAGTACTGCTTCAAAAGTGTGAGGCCCAGAACATTTGCTTGCACTAACTTCTGTCTCCTACCTCTTGGTCTCATCACTGTAAGGTTTGCTGTTCTGCTGTTCTTTGCATGCAAGGTTCATGTATCTGAGGATCATATCCCGGCATCCTTTACACCCACACGAAAAATCATCACTGTGCCATTCCTGAAGGTATCAGCTTGCTGCCAGTTTCTCTCATGCACCTCTTCCTCCAAGTTAGATTCCCTGTCCCACACCTGGTGGGAGCTTCCATTTCCATTGCAATTATCTATTAGGTACAAGAGGAAAGGAATATTTCTCCAGAGAATGGTGAATTCCCATTTGATGCCAATGGATTCCCAGGATGGGTTTGGGGGCTGAAAGCAGGTGGGCAGCAGAGCTGTCTGGTGGATGGTTGCATTGACTGAACTGGGCACTGTGGAACTGGTGGAATTGCTGGTACACACCTGGAAATAATAGAGAAGTGTATGTGGTGGCAGAATTTTGTAGTCCATTGAAGAGCAGAATCTGTACTTTATAGTTGATATATTTTTCATAGGAACAGCATGAAAATATTCCTTCACTGTATCACTTTTTAGATAGATGCTGGTGTTGGGATGCAAGTACAATTAGTATATTTCATCCTATGGGAGAGGGAAATACATATAAAACACAGGATATAATCCAGCCAAATTAAAGCATTTGGATTTCAGTGGGATGAAATTAAATGTATTTAAGAGAAAAGTACTCCATTTTAGCAGGATAATACCCTCATCACTAGCTTCAGTTCAGGGTCCAAGGTCCTACAGCATGGCTGACTGGAGAATGCTTGGAACGATGGGAAATCTCAGGTGTAAGACTGTACATAGGACTGGGGAAATCTATATTTCCCCATATTCTGCCTTTAAAAGAAGTATCTGTCTACTTTGCTCACTCTCATGGCTTTATGCAGTCAAACCATTCCATATTGGGTCATCCTTTTCTTCTTCTGCTTTTGAATTTCCCTCATATGACTGTCTTCTCTGGTGAGTTTTGCCTTCTCATGATGTGGCCAAAGCATTTTTGTTTCTGGCTTGATTTGATCTAGGACTCACTTGTTTGTCTTTCCGTCATTCCAGGTTATTTGCAAAGTTCTCCTCCGGCACCATGTTTTGAATGCATCCATTGTCCTCCCACCAGCTTCACTGTCCAGCTTTCATACCAGACATAGTGATTTCGAGGCTTAGTGGGGACTAGTACCCAGATCTCCTGAGTGCTGTTCCAACACACTAACTGACATACCAGTTAACTGCTTGGCAATGGTGACACACAGTCTAGTAACTTCCCGGTTGGATTGTTGTAATGCGCTCTATGTGGGGCTGCCCTTGAAGATGGTCCAGCTACTTCAATTGGTTCAAAATAGAGCTGCCAGGTTGTTGATGGGGTCCAGTCATTATTCTCATATAATGCTGGTCCTCTATCAATGGCACTGGCTACCGATGGAAGTCCAGGCCCAATTTAAGGTGCTGGGGTTGACCTATAAAGCTTTAAATGGCTTGGAACCAGGATACCTGAAGGAATGCCTCCTTCCTTATACACCGTCCGGTCTCTTAAGATCTGAGGCAGAGGCCCTGCTCTGGGAACCCTCCTTGAAGGAGGTTAGGAGGGTGAATACCTGGAGAGGGGCCTTCTCTGCGGTGGCACCCTGACTCCCCAGAGGGGATTGCCTGGAGCCAACATTATATTCTTTTTGGCAACAGGCAAAAACCTTTTTATTTGCCCATCATTTTAATATTTAATTATTTTAACATTAAAATCATTTTAATAGGTTTTAACATTGTTATGCTCAGTTATGCTCAGTTATGTTTGCTATGTGCTGTTGTATTTTGTTGTACTTATTTATTGTTGTGATTGATTGATTGATTGATTTATTGTTGTAAGCCATCCTGGGATGTCTTGTAAAGGATGGAGTATAAATATTGTTGATAAATAAATAAATAATACCACATAAAAATGGAATGCTTGGAGAGAAAAGTCCCAGTTCTTGCAGGACAGAGAGTCTTGTCCCTTTGGATCCAAATCCCTAGTATAGCTTTGGGAGGATTTGGATCCAGCCTGCCTTGGAAAAGCCTTGCCTTGTTTTGGACAACTTTTGGATCAATCTGAAGCAGCTCAAATCACAAGCAGAACTCAATGTCACAGCATTATTCAGGCTTTTCAAACAGGAACCTGGAAATCCTGACTTGTCAACAGTGCACTTGGAACTGAAACTTTTCTGGTTTCTGTAATAGCAAGGTAACAGGCAATCGTCACAGTATTTCAATATAAGAAAACAGGATGCACATTTTGTTCTGATTTATCAGAGCTGCAGTCTTCCGAAGCAGCAGAGCAACGGGGATGTGGGTAAGTAGAATGCCGCGCGTTCATTGCAGTGAGAGGAGAATGGGATATGCTTAGGGCTTTTTCAGCCTTTTAAGAGCTTAGCCAGGCTTCCTTTGGGTCAATCCCAAATGTTGGGACCTGTGATAGATGGAAGGGCACAGGCCTAGCCATTAAGAAATGGAACTATGATCCAGCATCATTTAACTTAAATCCTTGGACTCAGAGTATGGTCTGAAGGCACATAAGGCATCCACCATGTTGAAAGTAAGCTGGTCTGGGGCTCGCCTGAGCTTGGAAGGGGAGACCAGCTGGGAACTGCATGGGCCACCTTGAGTTCTACATGGAGAAAGGTGGGATATAAATATAATAAATAGCTAGAGTCTAAATCAGCCAGGGAGGTTGTACTGGGGCTCTCCCCTTATTAGCTTACAAATGAAATCCTAAAAACTCTGAACTCTTTCAAAATATTTTTCAATGGTATGTATGATATTTAAAATGGAACAAAAGCAGATACATCCCTAATAATATAGGGATATATTATATAATTCTTATATTATATTGACACATAATGTCCTCAACAGTTTAGGGCATAGGAACATTTGCACCTGCCTGGATCTTAAGATCTTCTGCCAAGGTCCTTTTCCAGAACCTCTTTGAAAGAGGTCGGAAGAGTGACTACTAGGGGAAGGGCCTTCTCAGTGGCAGCCCCCCAACTGTGGAGCCAGAGAGGTGCACCTGGTACCAACTCTTTATTCATTTCAGTTCCATGCCAACATCTTTTTAGTATATATTTTATACTGTGATTTCATTTAAGTGCTGTGTGAATTTCATTGCCCTGTTATTGTTGTTTTATTTGTATGTATGTATATTCTAATGTAAGCTGTCCTGAGATTCCAATCTGCTTTAGAATAAGATAAAAAGAGTTTAAATAAATAAATGCATACATATTCAAGGTTATATGCTGGATGCTGAAATTACCAGCATTACCCACACACACACACCCGGAGAATCGATCATGTGGGCCTGGGAGACAAGGAGGTTAGAAACCCTGATTTTGAAAGGACAGGAAAGGAAAGGAAAGGAAAGGAAAGGAAAGGAAAGGAAAGGAAAGGAAAAAAGTATGGACTGTGATAATTGAGTGAAAGCTTAACTATATGTCAAATTGTTGCACTGACTGTTCAAAAGCAGTAACAATGATGCAAGTATTCTTGCCACTGGTGTCATGAAGCCTGTGTCCTTTTCCATGTGTGGAAGGAATCCCAGACAAACTTGTGTGCCGGACTCCTTTCTGCTCTTCCTTTCCTTTGGTGTTTTCCCTTCCCCATCCATGGTTCCCTCCATCAAACCAACTTTAAAACTCTTTGGATCTCCAGGTATCTATTTTACCTAGCGTGTGTCTGGTGAAGTGGGCTATTTGACATAGGTAAGCCAACGAGAATCCCCCGCCCCCACTTTGTTTCAAATAATGAAGTATTCACATTTACCTTTAATGGCTATTTAGGAAAACTGTTAATAGGAAAAAGCATTTTATCTGTCCATGAATGTAATGCACACACATGCACATATTATAGCAATAAGGTAATAAAATACTTGGGGATAAACACATTTAGGTAACCTAGACAGGTGATCTCCCCTCCCTGTAATACCTTCTGCCACAGCCATTCTCTTGACCAATTCCTTATTTGCAGTCACTCTTTCCTTCCTCTTGGGCTTTGGATTTCTTTCTGTTTTCTATCTTTCTGATTTTCTCTTTTGAGCTTTCTTATCCTCAAATCTAAGTTTTGCCCTTCAGCCTCAGGCTTTTATATCATAAAAACAGCCCATTTCCTTTCCACTCCAACCAAACAGGAAAGTAGTTTCTTGCTCATTGGTAAATTCTTATCCCGAGTCTTTCCTCTAACCTCCAGTTGAACCTCCAGCTAACTTTGTTATCTCCTTGGGCCTGTTGCTGGGCAAACCTTTTGCAAATCAGAGCAGAGATCATTAGGATTTTGGGGTTTCCTCACGTTAAAGTGCCTGCAACCACCAGTTTGCTCCTTGAGCTGAGAGAGCAGAACAACTTTGCATGAAGCCTATAACCTTATGCTAATCCAAGATGGCTTCTTCCATTTTCTTTGCTAGAGGATGAGAGCATCCTACAAACAGAACTTCCTTGCACTTAAAAAAAAAGCTGTGAAAATGGTTGGAAAACTCAGTAGAGTCCCTGAAGGATGACAATTTCATGAAAAGACGCTGCAAATTTCTGTGAGTGAGGGATTATGAGTGCAAAATAAATGCCTTGTATAGAGAAGCCCCTGAACACCCAGGAGAGTATAAAAGGGAGACAAGCTGCCCTCAGCCCATTTACTGTTGCAGACCATCTCCTCTTTAGCAGCTGACAGAATCTCAGTTTTCAATTTGTGAGGAGGAAATAAAAACTTGGGTTCATGGGAAAGATCAAACTTTCGAACCTCCGCTGCTTTATTAACATAACCCCAGGTTCCCTGCAGGTTTTACTCATGATAATGCACTACCAGGCAGAGGCAAACTCAACTGTGAGGTTTCAATACAAGTACAGAGCTTTTTATATTCTGCCAGTCACGTACACAGGTACAGAGCAATTAATGACAGAATGCAGACATAACAATGAAATTCTGAGGTCATCATAAACAGGACAGATAAGGAAGATCAGCCAAACATACAAGTGACAATATTTCTAATTGCAGTGTATTATTGACATTTCAGTTGCATAAATTCCAGAAACTTGAACCCATCTCCAGGTCTGCTTAGACATGTAAATTCCAGCTATTAAGAAACCATTTGTGAACTCATTTATTTTTATTTATTTATTAAAACATTTCTATGCCCCCTCTTGCCGAAGCCTCAGGGCGGCTTACAACATCAAATAAAATACAAAATACAAAACTCATCTCATCTGTTGCATTCTGTTATCAGGAAGACTTAGACCCTGAGTAATGGATCCACACCTTTCTGATTGGCTATACTGCGGAAAGTGCTCTGGACTAGCTAACTAAATGCTTCTTGGTAAACTGAATTCCTACAGGGACTATGCAGCAACATTGTAGCAGTGATTGTGTATTTGACTGAATGGCCTGTCTGCTCTGGCTTACAGCTAGAGGGGAGAAGAAGAGCCATTCTCTTAAGGCAACAGTAATATTAAACAGTAACTTGGCTTGGAAAGCTGATGCTTTTGAGAAAGAGAGCAGATTTGATTTTATAACACAAAAGCACATATAAGCAATGTTTTTCTGCCAGGATTTATCCAAATTTTCCCAACACAGCTGACAACTCATATAAAGAAACAAGCTCCTCACTTCTGCTTTGCATCTTGCCCTGCTTACTGTTTCTGTTCACTCTCAAGAGCAAAAGAAAATGAGAAAACAAGCAGTGCTGAGAACAGGGAAACTCACAGGCACAGCAAATGTGTTCCTCAGACTTGCATATGAACTGTTATTTTACAGAGAACACAATACTGACAGTCATGTTGGACCTCAGGCTCCTCATAAATTATAACATGTGATGCGAAACAGGATCTGTTCTAATCTCTCAATAAGAAGATGGATGAAGGAGCAAAGCCACTAAACTCCAGCAAATCTGAGGAAATTATCATTCATTGCAACAGTAATAAACCAGAGGAAGGCATAAAAGAGAAAGGTAATGTGACAAGGGAAAGGACAAACGCAATGCTCACAGACTGGAATAAATGTCAGCAGTGGTACAGAGGGCCCCTGATGCCTCCTGCTCCATTTTGCTACTTTTTATGTGCTGTTGTTAACCTGTCTTTGCTTCAGTTTGTCTGATTTAACTTAGAGAATTGTTGAAACGAATTTCAGCTTCAGAACATTCACCCACTCTGATGAAGGTTTTAGTTTGTGTTTTCCCTTTCTTTGCAGGTTCTTAATGTGCATAAGGGCATGCAGCCATGGGTTAAATCATCACCCAGGGGGTGGGGTCTTGATGCAATTACACAATTGCACTAGGATGCCTTTTTGCACTGTGATTCATCAATGCACAGTTGCATTTCATTTCATCAGTGCGATGTTCTGTGACTTAGTCTGTTACCTCCTGTGAGAGCAGCAGCATGGTTTGTTGACTACAAACAAACTGCTCTGCCAGGGTTCAGACAGCACAACAAATCACCATGGCTTATCATAATGTGTGAATCCAACAGAGATGCCTTCCATGGGTCGTCCCAAGAACATTTTTTCCTTCCTTCTTAGGTTTTCGAGCCCTGACCACCTCTTATGTGTCCAGGAAGACAGTACATGGTGCAGTTATTGTGCTTCTCTGTGTTACTTTAATTACCATGGCAACTGCTTGGACAGGTAAGTTCCTTGTATGTTGCTGCTGCTGCTCTCATTGTTAATTTTATTTATATTCTGCCCATGGCTGAAGCCCTCTGGGCAGTTTATAGCAATGCATAAAACCAATCAATACACATACCATAAAATCAAAGCAACATTAACATGATTTTAAAACAGCTAAAACATGCAGTAAATGAAAACTCTGGAAAGTTTTGGAAACTCTGGAAAAGACCCTGGCAAAAGAAAAAAAACTCCTGGGATGTGTCGTCCCCTCATGCCCCTGAGCAGCTAAGCAAGTCTTTAAGTGAATAATTTAAGAGCAGTTGAAAGAGGGCCAGCCCTCTCATGAGGCTGAGCGAGGTAACCACTTGGGTGCGACAGAGCCGTGGCGAAGTGTTGGAGGAGAGACTTGGGCATGCGGTGAAGCCCACCAAACATCCCCTGGTGCGTGCCACTCAATGGAAGGCCTCCGCTGCCAGCCCAGCCGCCCCTGCATGTGGAATGCGGTGGCACCATCTTGCCCTTTGCCTCAGGCAGCAAGATGTTTTAGGCCAGCCCTGAAACAGTGTAGCAAACCATACGATTAAAAGCCCCTTAAAGTAAAATAAAACTCGCAGCACTCCAAACTGGGAGACTCAGACTCCATGAATTATTTCCAAGGGGTGGCTGAACAGAAAGGCCTTTGCCTGGTGCCAGAAGTGTTCTGAGAAGCCTGTTCCATAACTGGGGTCTCATGACTGAAAACATTTCCTTGCAGCTGGTTAATCTGCTCCACTGCATTCACACAATGAGACTTGTGCATGTCATGAATGAAGTTGGCTGGAGTCGAAGGTCAGACTAGATGGCCCAGGAGGCCCCTTCTGACTCGCTCTGTTTCTATGATCGCTTCTGGTTTTTCCTTTTCAGTTATGCAACGAGAAGAACTTCCAGGATGTAAGGCAGGCAGCACTGGCTCCCTCTGTCCTCGTGGCTGGGTTGGATACCTAAACAAATGCTACTACTTCTCTGATGAGGAAGCAGATTGGTTTGCCAGCCAGCACAATTGTTCTTCGTTCAATGCCTCCCTGTCAGAGATAGAAACCAAGCTGGAACTGGTGAGGAGAGATGCTCACACCATTGCTTTGCTGTCTCTTGTGAGGGCTCCCAGCTAGATGCAGGAAGCCCTGAAGTGAGGTGTGCCACCTGTGGGTTTTATGGCTGGTTGCATGATTTTGAAATGCCCTGGTTTAAACTTGAGTTCCTCTGCTGAAGCCGGCATGCAGTGCAGTTCAAGTCACACTAAGCAACAGAATGCCGAGGAAAAGGAAGATTTCTGAGGTCATGAGTGTGTGTTCCTGGGGTCATCTGGAGAAGGGTCGAGTGATGCTCATGCAAATGCACAAGCACGGTGAATGCAGCAGTAGTGAAACTGACAGCTGCATAACATCAGTAGTGGCTACATGGCACAGCACGTCACCCCATTGTGCTAGCAAGTACTGTTGGCATTGCACCAGTGTTGGTTTCCAGAGGAGAGGGACAAGAAGGTTAGCACAGATTACTGTTTGGATTCTTCCTTGGGGTATAAATATAAAAATACTGATGATTTTGTAGAATTAAACAGTTCTTGGCACAAGAAGCTGGAAACTCCCCCCTTCCCGCCCCTCTCTCTCACACACACTACAAATAACAGGAATGCAAGGAAGGCACCTAAAATCTAGAAATAAATTGAGAACTTACAATTCACTTATCTTCACAGTTAAATGAAGAATATAAAAACATGAGGAAAGTCCTGCTGGATCAGACCCAGGGTCCATCTAGTTGCACTCCATACGCACCGTGCCGCACCAGCTGCCCACAGGACCCCTCAAGCAGGAGGGGTGCAAGACCTCCTCCTGCCCAGCTCCTCAGCGACTGCCGTATGCAGACGTGGTGTGGAAGAGGGACACTGCATGTGCAGAATTCGCACAGGGCGCCATTCCTGGGATGCACTGCGTGTCTGTGTCTAAGGCTGCTGCACCTGCTGTGAAAGAGGGACACTGCTTGTGCAGCATCCGTGCAAGGCGGGATTCCTGGCAAGTGCTGCACCAGCAGGGGGCTGGACGCAATGGCCTTCATGGCCCCTTCCAACTCTTCTATTCTATGATTCTATGCGGCACAAATGCTGGGCGCACCTGTGAGGAACTTGGACTCTCAGATGTGTCAAAGCAGACCAGATTCCGGGGAGCTGAGCCCAGGGAATTTGATGGATTCCTTCCATATCCCTACCTGTAATTCCCCAGATTCCCATAGATCCCTTTTTAAAAATTGGTATTATATTGGCCATTCACCAGTTTCTAATTTTAGGGGCATAGTAAATATTTTGGTGAGAAGGTCAGCCATTTCGTATTTGAGTTCTTCAAGAACTCTAGGATGGACACCATCTGGGCCCCATGAGTCATTTACTTTCAGTTCATTAGTAAGGTTGAGAATTTCATCTTTTGTCACTACAATCTGCCTTTATGTCTCAGTCCCCCTTCTGGAATATTTAAGATCAGGAACAGGTATCTGTTTTGTATTCTCTCCTGTGAAAGCAGAGGCAGAACATACATACATACATACATCACCTTCTCTGCACTCTCCTTATCCTGCTAGTGCCCCTTTAATTTGAAGTAGTATCCAAGTCCTACAGGTAGTATCTTCTTTCCGGTACAAATCAAGTTACATTAGTAAGGAGACACTATTAATCTAAACTTGTTATTCACTCTGTAGAAATTCCTCCTGCGTTATAAGGGTTCGATTTATCACTGGATTGGCCTTAGCAAGGATGCAAGCAAGCCTTGGACATGGGCTAATGGGAAAGCATTCAACGACAGGTGAGTTCTTTCTTTTTCATTCTTTGGCAGGAGCTGACTGAACAACTCAATATGCAGCAGGCCATGTGTGTCTAGTGGATCCACAACTGGCTGCAAAATTGGAGTCAAACTAGGGAGAGGTGACAAGTAGGGTGCTGCAGGGTTCTGCCTGGGACCAGTATCTTCGATAGTTTTATTAATGGTTTAGATGAGGATGTATAAGGAAAGATAATTTGCAGATGACACAAAGCTGGCTGGGATAGCAAATGCCCTGGAAGACAGAGATAAAACACAGGATGATCTCAATAGTTTAGAGCACTGGGCAGAGAACAATAGAACAAAATTCAGTAGGGGCAAATGCCAAGTCCTCCCCTTAGGAACAAGGAACCAAATGCACTGCTGCAAGATGGGGAACACTTGGCTCAACAATAGTGCAAATGAGATGCCCTCTTGGGGTTGTAGATCACAAGGTAATTAGGAGCCAACAATGTGATGCAGCTGCAAAAAGATCAAATACTATTTTGGAATGCATTAACAGAAACATCACTTCCAGAACACAAGAAGTATTAGTTCAGTGCTGGTCAGACATCACCTGGAGTACTGTGTCCAGTTTTGGGCACCTAGGTTTTAAAAAGATGCTTCAAAGAAACAAAGTGTACAGAGGAGGGCAACAAGGATGATTCAGGGACTGGAGGCAAAGCCCTGTGAGGAAAGGTGGAGAGAACTGGGCATGTTCAGCCTCAGGAAGGGAAGGCTGAGTGGAGATACGGCAGCACTCCACAAGTACCTAAAGGCTCTCACAAGAAGGAAGGACAAGGTCTCTTCTCATTCATTCCAGAGTGCAGGACACGGAATAAGAGCCTTGAGTTAAAAGAAAGCAGATTCAGACTAGACACCAGGAAGAATTTCCTCACTGTCGGAGCAGTACAACAATGGAACCTATTACCTGGGGAAGTTGTGGGCTCTCCCTTCTGGAGACATTCAAAAAGCATCTGGACAGTCATCTAACTGCAACTTACTGTCTGTCAACAGCAGGGGGTTGGACCCGATGGCCTTCTGGCTCCTTCCATCTCTACTATTCTATGATTCTGTGCCTCATATACTCCAGATATAATCAGCTATACACTTCAGAATATGTTGGTGCCAGAAATCAGTGCAAGTGTGCATTGCCTTTCTCTGAATAAGCTGGACAATTACATTTGTGTGCATCACTCCCCGTGCTTCATATAAGCTAGGACCATTCCAATTCTCTGACACAGCTCAGCTGCTCCTGTCTATGAAACGCACCGAGTGATGGAATAAACTTGGTTAGCTTGTCCAGCAGCTTGCACTGTAGAGAAAAAAATGCACATTTTGCCACAATTCTGACAGTTGCCTTCTATTTGGCTTTGGGAGAATGAATGAATGAATGAATGAATGAATGAATGAATGAATGAATGATCAGGAGATGCCTGGGGTGACCTTGAGCCCTTCTCTGTGCAATGCATGGACTTTTCCACTGTATGATGGACTTCTCCAATTGAGAATCTGTCTTGGTATGGGATGGAATTAATGTGAGCTGCGTCATTGGCAGCCTCCGCTTCCCAACATTCATTCATTCTTTCATTATTAAATTTGTATACTGCTCTAATAGTCCCATGGCACTCTCTAAGTGGTTTACAACACAACACATGATAAGACAATATAACAATAAAACCTAAATAAAACCTGCATAACAATGATATATGAGCCGAGAGTTAAAGCATCCTCTTGCAAAAACAGTCATGACAGTTGCCTACACACCTTGAGTCCGCTGTGGCTACATCAACTTGATTTGTCAATTTGTTACAGGTTTCCCATTGATGAAGGAGGAGACTGTGCCTACCTGAGTGACAACGCCATCATGTCCTCATGGTGCAAGACCAAGAAGAACTGGATTTGCAGCAAAACAGACCTTTATGTGCAGGGGGATGAACATGATTCCAATGTCATGCAACTGTAACGCACAGCTCGTGTCTGCTGCAATTTCGACAGCATATAAATGCTACCTCCATCTTTATTCACAGCTTACTTCCCTGATAATACAGGGATTGGTGATGGTCCATTTCAGTTTCACATGCATTCAGTCATGTGTCTGTTCCATCCAAGTTCTAGATCAGTTTGGGATTTGTTAAAAAAAACTGCTTGAAAATCTGCATCAATTCTCTATACCACTTTCTTCCATTGTATGCACTTTGAGTACAACTCATGAACTGAAGGGATGCTGTGGGCATAACATATCTTGACACTGGTAAAGATGTTGACAAAGTACCTCGTCATGTTCTGATCAGCAAACTAGCTAAAAATGGGCAAGGTAGAAGACCTGTTAGGCGGATCCACATTTGGTGTCAAAATCGGTGCAAAGAGTAGCTTTGAGTATCAATAGTTACCTTTTCATGGGAGAAAGCATCTGCAGGATATCACAGGGCTCCGTCCTGTGTCCAGGGCTCTATGTCACTTTCATTAATGATTTGGACGAGACGGTGCAAAAGATGCTTATGTCAATGTGTCAAATTGATTGTTGTAGGCTGGAGTGCTGGACTCAAAGCAACAGAATGAAATATAATAGAAACAAGTACCGAGCTCTGTACCTAGGGAAAGAGAATCAAATGCACGATTGCATGATGGAGGATACTTGGCTCAAGAATACTACAAGCAAGAAGGACCTTGGCATTGCTGGAGATCACAAGCTGAATAGGTGTCAGTAGTGTGATATGGCTGCAAAAAAAAAAAAAACCCCAAATGCTATTTGCATTAGTGGAAGTACAGCTTGTGGATCACGTGAGGTACTGGTTCCTCTCTGTTTGGCACTAGCTCAGCCCCATCTTGTGCCCAGTTCTGGAAAAACACACTTCAGAAAGGATGCAGACAAGCTGGAGGCAGCTCAGAGGAGAGCGACAGGGATGACCAAGGTCTGGAAACAAACTCCTATGAGGAGAGATTGAAAGAACTGGGCATGCTTAGTCTGGTGAAAAAATGACTGAGAGGAGATATGATAACATTCTTCAAGGACCTGAAGGGTGGCTACACAGAGGAAGGCCAGGGTCTCTTCTGGATCATGCCAGAGTGCAGGACATGGAGGAAATTACTACACTGTGTTTCCCCCTGGACTTCCATTGGAATGTAGGAACTTGGGAAAGTGAAAGGCTGCTAGCAAGATGATTGCAATAAAAGACAGAGCAATTGTGCGCATTCCTCACATCTTCTCCTATGCAAAGGAAGCACAAGAACGTGAATCCAAGTCATAAGAATTTTTCTGAATTATTTTTCAAGCACAATTTTCTTTCTATTAAATGCACGGAGCATGATCGGGGGGAGATGGGGTGGGGTGGGGATTTTAGCACAACGCCAGTAAAACACCTGCTTCCCCTCTTTTCTTATGCTTATGATTCAGTCGCAGTTTGGATATGCCTGCATGGTGTATTTATTATTCAACTGCATAGTTGCATGTCATGTGGTACAATATGGTTTTATATTTACTGCAGCCAAAAGCACAGAAGTAGTGAATGCTCAATTCCACCTTTTCTGAGTCGACTGGTTAACAAGATAATCATTTCTTACAAATACAAGATGATTTCTCTAAAAGAACTAAAATATACTTTCAGTAGGCACTAAAAATGCCTAAAAATTAAAAGCAGAATCCTACAGGGGCAGAAATCAGCCAGTTCACAGAATTTCCTTCAAAGATCTTTTAAACTAACTCTGTCAGGGATAGCCTGTTGAATGTAATTTTTTATCCATCTTCCTGGCAAAGCATGATTGTTCAAAGAATTATCCAGGCTCCAGAGCTTTCCAGAACTCTCTAGAACTGACACATCTTTTTAAAAATTAGAGTTCCTAAATGACAAGTGCAGCCCATACAGCTTTCAGTTACATGAACACAAAACAGCTCGGCCATTTTCTATATTATTAGAGCTTCCTTCTGGCAAATCCACGTCAGCCTAGTTGAGCAGAGGTCAGTCCCCAGCTGAGTCTTGAAGGTTCCACATTGTTGGCTTTTATCTTCTACAAGTTCATGCAACCTGTGGAACAGAACATTCAGCTAGCTAGATTGATCAGAGGAACTAGTAGCTGGATGCACTGAGGTCGTTTCCTTGCTTCCCCATTTCTATAATGTATTTCTTTATTTAAAACATTTCTATCCTGTATTTATTCAAAACAGACCTAAAGATGGCTTGCAAACCAGAAGCATAACAGCAAATTAAAGCACAATAAAAATTACAATTGAATAATTCCAATTATATAATAAAACAATCAGCCCTTAGAATACTGGGTGAATAAAAACGTTTTGGCCTGGCACCAAAAAAATAAAGTGTTGGCACCAGGCTCACCTCTCCAGGGAGCAGGTTCCAAAGCTGGGGTGCCACAACAGAGAAGGCCCTTCTCCAGGTAGCCACTCTTCCAAGCTCAGAGAGGGCTCCCAAAGAAGGACCTCAGTGGAAGATCCTAGAGTTTGGGCAGCTGTGTATGGAAAGAGATGTTCCTCCAAACATTCAGGCCCTAAGCTGTTTAAGGCTTTGTATATCAAAATTAACACCTTAAATTAGGCCCTTTGGTATGTTAAACAACATATCCAGAGACACAAAAGTTTTTGGATGTTGCATTTTCTTTCTTTAAATCTGGATTGGTTTAGTGATAAGTCCTATTGTGTGTTTATGGTTCTGTCATTTATTCAGTCATGTTCCATGAAGGTATCCATCAATCCCAAGCCAATGGGATTGTAAATGCAAAATGAAGTACACTGGGACAAAAATTCTTAAACTTCACATACATGCTGACAATGTCTAAATTGGCCAGAAACTCAAGAAATTGGGAACTACTGTTGTGGACACTAATGATAATTTACTTGTTTATTATGTGCATAGTATTGTCTTTATGCAGGGCATAAGATTAAATATGTCACTTTGATGTGCTAAGCAAATTCATTGTTGATGGACGGAACAACTTTGTTTTTTAAAAAAGCATAAAATCTTGGGCTTTCTCTTCAGGCAGGTAGCTGAAGCTAAGATACTACCCACAAATACACTTTCCATGCAATTTTAGGTCATTGGATCCCAAAACTGAAATGCTCTTTTCATCTAAATACAAAGCAGTGAGCACTGTATTAATGAAAAATAGCCTGCATGATTAAAATACTACATGATTAAAATACTAAACTTCCATTTCTGTAATCATTTTCCAAATGCATAAATTCTGAGAGTACTCACTGGTATTTCATTAAGGGAGAGCCATCCACCCACATCCATGTCTTCTCCTTTGAGCTGAACTGAAGCCCAATCCAGACAGAGTTCTTAGGCTTTAATTTATTTATAATGTATTCCTGTAAAATGTATCATAGCAAGATTTTACTAAACATCCTTCTTGGGGAACATCTGAAGCCATTTTACTGCCTGAACCTGACTAGAATGTTGAACCTTTAGGCCAGTATCTTCCACTCCACTTGGGGGCAGCAGACTAGCTTATATGGGGCACACATCTGATACTCATCCACTGTGATAAATATTAACTCAGGCAAGAAAGCTTTAATTAGAGTTGCATACAAAAGGCCGCTCGGAATTCTCCACCCTGTTTGTGGGAAGAGAAATTGAGAGGACAATTTAGCCAAGGTTCTCCAGTCAAAGGAGAAATACCTCAACAGCTTCTCACTGGCAATTCTTGAGTGGATTCTCATTGATGGGAGCTGCCTGACAGCTTCTGCCTCTTTTTCCAAGGGGTCGTGCTGCCCTACACAAATGGTCAATGCACTGTGTGTTGGCCACCTGGCCCCCATTTTGCCCCCTCCATACTGCAGGTGTGAGGGGAACAGTGTTGTACTCAGCTCTGAGAAAGAGGCAGCCCTAGTGCTACACCAAAACGGCTCCTCCAATTTCGAAAAATGTCTTCCATACTCATAGAGCATGTTATACATTATTTTGAATTTCTGTTTGTGCTGCTTTTGAGCTTGTGGCAAGGTGGCTGTAGGATACTGCATGTGCATGCACTTGTTTGATCACATGTCTCCATTGATCTGCAATTTCCCAGGCTGCCCATGTATCATGATCCAAAAGAGCCCTTGTGGAAGAATCACCTCCTTATGTCGTCCCCTGGGTTTTAATGGAAGTGCAGGAAGCCAAAGAAGCTCCATGCTGATGGAGAGATGATAGTTCAATGAAATAAGAATAGACATCCACACACCTCAGCCTCCTCCCAAGTAAGGTAGTCCAACCCATAAGAACTTTGCTGAATTTTCCAGAAATACTGTAATTCTGTTGGTGTTATTCATATTCTCACACTTACATCCTGTCTTCTTGTTCTTCTGAGGAACCCAAGGTGGCTTTTATATCTATCTATCTATCTATCTATCTATCTATCTATCTAGAGAGAGAGAGAGAGAGAGAGAGAGAGAGAGAGAGAGAAAGAACTCTTCCTCTCACTGTATCCTCACACCCTCCTTGTGAGGTAGGCTAGACTGAACATGGGTGGCTGGCCCAAAGTCACCCAGTGAGCTTCATGGCTGAGTGGGGACTAGAACCAGATCTCCTGGGTCCCAGCCCAGCACTCCAACCATGACGATACCATGTTGCATTGCAAAACCGTTGGCCACCCCCCTCACTTGGAGAACCCCAGTGTTGTCCCTCTTTTAAAAGAATGCAGATACGCAAGAATGCACTTTCATGATTGAAACACGTTGACATAAGAAGAATGCTGAATAAGTAAATCAGTTGGTTCAGACAAGCCCCAGATGTGGAAATTATACACCTGCCATGGAAGGAAATGACACCTCTCTTGGTATGGGTGCGAATCCCTGTGTGTGGGAAGAAGTGTTTTCTGCCCACACAAAGGTACAGAGGTGTGTCTGAGGAAATGGTGTCCAGCGCTAGAAGAGAGGGCGACGGCTGCTGCACTGAGTCAGACGAACGGGCTCTCCCCTTGCAGCCTCTCCCTCCCTGCTGCACAAAAATAACCACTGAAGAAAGTGCTACTTATGGCACCTTTTCACCCAGAAGCATTTCTTATGCTGTCAACATTCCTCACGCACAGCAGCTGTTGGGTGCACAACACTATGGCACACCTTCTGGGCCCCTTCCCATGCTCTGTAACCCTGCCCATGTCTTCCTTTAGAGTGAGAAAAGTCTGGCATTTTAGAAACGGTGCCATGAAACACATGTGTGTTTATGCAACTGTGCTGTACCACAGTGCCATCTGTTAGTTGGATGGTGGAACACACACAAAGCTCACAAAAATGCCAAAAAAATCTGTACAGAACTCAGTCTTAATCCTGCAAAACATCTGGAAGCAGAAGCTTTGGTTAAGTGGCGAGTTGAAAGAGTTGCGTAGAGAAGCTCTTAATACTTGTTGTGCAAACCAACCACATCTTGATTAAAATTGTGTAGTGCTTGTCTGGGGGCTTTCAACAAGACTCTGATGATGCCATATTTCTACCGAGTTCAAAGAAGTTTATGGGGGCACTCAGATGGGGCCATCTTGTACTTGCAAATCCCCTGAATTTTCCTACCACCTTCTTCCTTTCCTTCCTTAACAAAGAAAATCCATTCAAGTGAAAAAAGGGGGAACTTCACAATACCTAGTTCTTGGGACCTTCCGTCTGCAAGTATCCTGAGAAGAAGGGATGGATGCTCTGATTTACAGGCCATAGGAACTGTTATTTTTTACTGAAAGTAACCATGAAGTCCTTTCTTGTGCCAGGTATCTCATCCTCTTCTGCATTGTCCAGACCTTTTACTGGTTTTCTTACCTCCTCTTTTTTGTCATGTAACACTAGCATCTGAGCGCCTTTCTTAGCGCACTCCTCCTTGCTCTCGTTCCAAGTCCTTTGTGTCTGATCAAAAGCCTTGTAGCACTTCTTTCCATGGGGCTGCCATTTTCTGGGGCACAGTTTGCACTCAGTTTCACTGGAAGGACCAGTGTTTTCCTCTGGAAGGACAGAACAAAGGGACAAAAAGGGGTGGGGGAGGAATTCATGGGATTGCAGGTTCTACAGACTTCCAAATCTGCAGAGCCTTTTCCTAGCAGTAGCAGGTAATGCATGTTACACACCTGGTAATTCTTCTGGAATATTCTGTACTGTACTGTACTGGTGTAAGCCACCCAGAGACGTGTTGTAATTGGATGGGATAAAAATACCCAAACAAATGAATAAAAAATAAATATTACCCCTACATGATGCAACTCTTGTGCAGGAAGGCCCATGGCTAGAGCCAGGGCATAGAACAAAAATACAGGAAGAATTCATCTATCAACAACTTCCAGTTAATTACTTACCTTTTGTATGGGCACAACAGCTCCCAAGGTGGTTTAGACCTCAAATACATCAACATAAATTGCAGCCAAAGCAGTTTCAGTCTCAGGAACAAATAAAAATGAATGCACCTGATCATCAGCTGTTGCAACAAACAGTTGAGCACATTGGCTCTCTCTTATCTCTGTGTGCAAGTTTCCACATGCATTTGTGTGCTATTGCTGGAAATAAATATCTAAGTTTTGGTCTGATGCTCAGGCAGCATTATCCCCTCTCCCACAGATGTCAGCATGGATGGCAGTGCCAAGGTTAGAAAGTGGCGCTGAATCAGATCTTTGGTGCATTTAGCTTCCAGCAATAACTGACTAGGAGAAGACACTTGTAGGAGAAGACACTTACCTTCCAGTTGTCTGGATTCTGCCTGACACAAATGATATTTTAAGCAATGCACCATGTTCTCCAAGCTAGCATTGCAGGCAGTTCCATTTCCACGTCTTTGGGTAGTGGCCTCACTAAGATATATCTCTGAAGCAGTCTGAGGCATTGTAGTCTGACTATGAAAAACTTCACAGGACAACATAGACATAAAAGATGGTTACTACTGGGGATGTGTGAGGAATCTATTTTCAGGGGAGGTATGTGATTTCTTGGCTTCTCTGAGCTAAGCTCTGCATACTCTGGCCCAAGCCCTCACAGCCATGAATCATAGAGGGAAACATACTCCAGCAAACATAGAAGAAGCTGCTTGGTGCACAATTAGACCTCCATGAGTGTGCTCAAATTTTCTTTCAGCTTGGCTCACTTTCCAAGAAAGGGCCAAGCAGGAGAAGTACATGAAATAAAGAGGGATGGACCCCGGGGAGCTTCATCACAACCTTAGTTACTACAGTGGTACCTGGGCTCACAAACACCCCAAATCGGGTCGCAAACAGAAATTTCTTAAAAATGTTGCCTGGGGTTATGAACTAATGAATGAATGAATGAAATTTCATTCTATACTCAAAAATTAACATATGCAAATCACAGCCATCTTTTCTTTCTTTTTTCCAATGTATATTCTCTGTGTGTAAGAAGTCACCTGACTTCAAAACAGGGGAATCTGAGTGCTAACAATCTAAAGGCATTTGCTGTTCTTCCGTTTTTCCCCCTTCCTTAACTTGTTTTTCAGATAAGGAAAAAAGAAAAAAATTCCGGATACCACGGGAGGGCTAAAAATGTAAGATGGCTTCTGGATCATCATCCCCAGTAAAGTTATGTGAATGAAGCAGGGTAATTGCATATTAGAGAGCTCATCTGGAAGCACTGAGAATTTCTAAATAAGCTCCCAACAAAGCAGTCTGCTCTCCATTCAGAGAAACCATGAGCCTTTCTACATGAAGCATTTCTTTTGCACTTATCTTTCCCTGCTCACGGTTGCCTCCAAGTTCCATAGTCTGTGATGTAACCCTGCAGGTCTGCTTGTTTTTTTAAGGGTACTGTGGGGCAGGGGGTACTAACATGGTTAAATGGAGTATTATTTTTGAAACTGGAAAAAAAGTATTTTTGCTCTTATGCAACTGTATCATTCTGCTATGGCACAACTCCACCTAGAGGTTATATCGCAAAAGAGCAGGAAGGAAAAGTTCTTTATGTGGATGAAAATAATTCTGCAACAAAACTGAAAATACATAGAGCAGATGAATAGAGTTGGGTAGAAAAGATTTTCTGTTTTCTCTTTGGTTACGTTTATACTGATACTTTTGCAAACATGTACAAGTGCAGCACAACACATGTAATACAGGATGTAATACACCATCATGGGAAATCACAAGTGTGCCACTGAGCAAGAAGTCACAGGTGTGGCATAATTGCCAGTATGATCCCAGTTCTGAAGTTTCCATGTCTTTGTTGTTGTTGTTAGTTGTGAAGTCGTTCCCGACTCATCGCGACCCCATGGACAACATTCCTCCAGGACTTCCTGTCCTCCACTGTCCCCCGGAGTCCACTTAAGCTCACACCAACTGCTTCAGTGACTCCATCTAGCCACCTCATCCTCTGCCGTCCCCTCCTTCTTTTGCCATCTATTGTTCCCAGCATTAGGCTCTTCTCCAGGGAGTCCTTCCTTCTCATTAGGTGGCCAAAGTACTTGAGTTTCATCTTCAGGATCTGGCCTTCTAAAGAGCAGTCAGGGTTGATCTCCTCTTGGACTGACTGATTTGATCGCCTTGCGGTCCAAGGGACTCTCAGGAGTCTCCTCCAGCACCACAATTCAAAGGCCTCAATTCTTCAGCGCTCAGCCTTCCTTATGGTCCAGCTTTCAGAGCCATACATTGCAACTGGGAAAACAATAGCCTTGACTATATGCACTTTTGTTGGCAGGGTGATGTCTCTGCTTTTTAGTATGCTGTCTAGATTTGCCATAGCTTTCCTCCCAAGGAGTGTCTTTTAATTTCTTGGTTGCGGTCCCCATCTGCGGTGATCTTGGAGCCCAGGAAAATAAAATCTGTCACTACCTCCATTTCTCCCCGATCTATTTGCCAGGAAGTGAGAGGACCAGATGCCATGATCTTAGTTTTCTTAATGTTGAGTTTCAAGCCAACTTTTGCACTCTCCTCCTTTACCCACATCAAGAGGCTCTTTAGTTCCTCTTCACTTTCTTCCATTCTCCATCATCTGCATATCTGAGGTTGTTGATATTTCTCCCAGCAATCTTAATTCCAACTGGTGATTCATCTAGCCCCGCCTTTCTCATGATGTGCTCTGCATATAATTTAAATAGGCAGGGCGTCAGTATACGGCCTTGCCGAACTCCTTTCTCAATTTTGAACCAATCAGTGGTTCCGTGTCCAGTTCTCACTGTTGCTTCTTGACCCGCATATAGGTTTCTCACAAGACAAATAAGATGGTCTGGTACTCCCATCTCTTTAAGAACTTGCCACAGTTTGTTGTGATCCACACAATCAAAGACTTTAGCATAGTCAATGAAGCAGATGTTTTTCTGGAACTCCCTAGCTTTTTCCATGATCCAGCGTATGTTGGCAATTTGATCTCTAGTTCCTCTCCCTCTTCGAAATCCTGCCTGTACTTCTGGTAGTTCTCGGTTCACATACTGCTGGAGCCTAGCTTGTAGGATTTTGAGCATAACTTTGCTCGCATGTGAAATGAGTGCAAGGGTGCAGTAGTTTGAACATTCTTTGGCATTGCCCTTCTTTGGGATGGGAATGTAAACTGACCTTTTCCAATCCTGTGGCCACTGTTGAGTTTTCCAAATTTGCTGGCAGATTGAGTGTAGCACTTTTACTGCATCGTCTTTTAAAATTTTGAATAGCTCAGCTGGAATACTGTCACCTCCACTAGCTTTGTTGTTGCTCAGACTTCCTAACGCCCATTTGACTTCACATTCCAGGATGTCTGGCTCGAGGTCAGTGAATACCTCATTGTGGTTATCAGGGACTATTTTATTATTATATCTATTTATTTATATCGCACCTATTCCCAGTGACTGGGACTCAAGGCAGCTCACAACATTAAAATTCATACAATCAAAACATTCAACAGTATACAAAAATTTAAAATATAATAAATTCAATTAAATATTAAAATTGAATCACTACCCAGATTAAAAACACTACAAAAATATAAACAGTAAAACCATGCCAGGGAAAACTTGCAAGGCATTCGCAAAAGCCTGCCTGCTTACAAAAACATAGCAGGGAAGGTGCCAACCTAATATTTAAATAAGTAAGTGAGTAAATAAATAAATCTCCTTCAGTAGGGAATTGCACAGCCTTGGGGCAGCTACTGAAAAGGCCCTCTCCTGCATTCCTGCCAAGGGTGCCACTGAGGGTGGTGAGACGAAAAAAAGGGCCTCCCTTGAAAATCTTAGAGCCCATGCAGGCTCATACAGAAAAATATGGTTTTTGAGATAGCCTGGGCCCAAGCTGTATAGGCACCGGCACCTTTTTTTCCAATGGATTTTACGAAGTGATTTTGAATCACCTGTCGGCATAGCAGGTCAGCAGCAAACTTCATTAATGTAGTGCCTGTGGGCCGTTTTTGTGTCTGCGCCGCCCAGCTTGGGACGCTGCTTGGCTTGGGATTGGTGTGTGTCGTCGCGCGCTGAGTGCTTACTGCCGGCAGCGATGTGAGTTCCAGCACCTTTTTTCCCCCCACAAAAAAAAACACTGTCGACCACTAACAGTCTGAAGGAATTAAAGCGAGAAGAAAAATGTAGGCTTATTCCTGAGGAGACCTGCACCTGGAGTGCTGGCCGAGTTGTAATTCCTCTTTCTACCAAAAGGCAAAAATGAAGATAAGCTCCCCCTTTTCTATGCGAAGGCAGGATTGAAACAGGCACCATCTGATTGGGGAAGTGCTCAGCATTCTAAAGATGCCTATTGGCTGAAAGTTGACACAGTGATAGGCTGGTGGCATGCTGGCCACCCCAGAGCTGATTGGCTGGAGGGATCTGACTAGAATGGGTATAAAGCAGGGGGGTGCCTGGGGAAGGGCCTTTGTGAAAGGAAGCCTGAAGAAGTGTACCTGCGAAGCTGCAGGCATGTGAGGCAGAATTCTAGAAGGGTTTTCTGGGGGAAAGAAGATGACTCCTGGAGCAACCTTTAGGAGAAAGAGTGGAAGCCTGACTGTCAGCTTGTGTGGGTGGTATGGAAGCTTCAAGGGAAACCTCCTGAACAATATTCAAGAGTCCAGGTGGAAGCCAAATCCTGCCAGAATTGACTTTTCATGTTCTCATTTTATACCTGTGAGCTTGCTGAGGAGGCATTTGAGGGTTAGGGAGATGCTTGTTTAACTTTGGTTAGGAATAAGAACTGGGGCTTGTGGCAACTGCACAGATACCTTATTTAAAAGTAGCAACGGGATTAATGAAATACTTGTGCTTTCTTTTTAACAAAATATTACACATCCTTACTTCTCTGACACCTCTGATCTGTTTTGTCTCATGTCTGATAATCAATGATTGAAGGGGACAGAAGTATATTAAATACAAGGGTGTTTAATGGTGGCAGCAGAAATGAACTGAGAGATCCTTCATATTGGGGGATTTATTTATTTATTTATTTTATTTATTTATTAGACAACTTATATGCTGCCCCATGGGATAAATGTGGGTTTGCCCTAACATCCAGGTCCCACCCCAGCACCAGGTTCTTCACAGTCCCATATTTCAGATTTGAGGGCCAAGGCTAAGAAAAAGTAGCTTGTTGAAAGCTACTAACAGGGAAGAGACAAGATTCAAACTGGGGATACCTTATGCTTTGCTAGGTCTCTTATCAGGTAGTACCCTAGATTGAACGCAAGCCTCAATCTTAAATATATTTGGGGTCATATTGCCTAATAAAAATGTTTCCTGGGGTGTTGTCAAAAGACGAAGACACTTAGGAATATACTGGCTGTTTTTTTATTTATCAAGGGCAAGCTCATCTCTCCACATTTAAGAATCATATAGCATGCATTTTGGTAGCCCAAGCATGTAGTTAAATGTATATTTGAAGCCACATGTAGCTGTGTTAACTTACCCAAAACACTAAGCACCACAACAGCCAGCAGCAGGACAAGCTGTCCTACACCTCCAACTCTCAGAGCAATCTGGTGCCATCTTGGGCATCTGTGGAAACCTGGTCAAACCCATATAACGTAAAAGGAGGGTTCACATCAAATAATTTGCCATTATTGTCTCATTTGATAATGTAGTTGCAATGGGCTATAAATTAAACAACAATCTGTTTAAACAAGCAGGTGCTATAGAAAATTAATCCTTGCTCTGTTTTGAAAAGCATCCATGTCTGGATTCATCTGACGTAATTGAGGTGCATCAGAATAATTTGGAGCAAACCCTGATGAGCTCTTAAGTGAGCACAACTGTAATATTTGCAAGAGGAGCTGCTGGGAGCGTGCTGATCTGCTAGGGTTTTTTCCCTGAGGTCAAACTTGTGCATTGTCCCAGCCACAGCTGGAAATTGCTCCTCATTGCACTTCAGGGAACAAGTCCTGTATGAATAATGAGGACAGATAAGAGAAAATAAAAAAGTATGCCTTCACAGGAACAAAAATAAAAAGAGAAATGAGCAGGCATGGGAAGTCCCTCCAAGATGCCACTGGACAGCAGCTTATTCCTGCCTCTTAAGGGGTTATAAGAATCAGTTCCTACCGGCTTTTGTGATCTTGGGGGCAAAACAAATAAAGGGACAGCCATGGCAAGCTGCAATCAGCACATAATTGCAGGGTGAGGGAACTTGTTGCCCCTGCAAGAGGAGGAGGGAACAGTCCTTGCATGTAGGTTCAACCAACCCATCATGGTAAATAACCACAATGGGCTGCTGTTAAATGTGAACCTACCCACACAATGTTCCCAAAGTTGAATCGTAATTCTTTCCAAAAGGGTACTAATGGGACAGATGATTATTTCAATAAACATGCATTAGCATTTTTTTTAAAAGGCAGACTGCTAGAACATGGTTGGAGGAAAAAAAAGATACTTCAACTAGTGGATTCAGTGGTGTGTATGTCTGCCATTTACATCATAAAGGCAAGAAAAAACTGAATGTGATCTGGGGTTAGAGAGGGGATAAGATCTAATTCTAGTCTGTTCACACCCTTAGGTGCACATGTTTTTACATATGTTGTCAGATAATTAAAATTAGATTTTCAATTGCAGCCGAAGCTACTTGGTAGCCTAAAGCAAAGAATCCCAGCCCTGCAACTAATTAAGCATATAAGCTAAATCCCTGAGTGTTTTCTATTTAAATCTTATTCACTGCTTTTCTCCCCTGAAACAAAGCGGAATGTACGAGATATACTATCTAGGCACTGTCCAGACTTCTGATCTGCTTGGCTTCAGCAAGCTTAAGACATTGTGTGTCTTCACAGGGCTGGCTCCAGACCTGAGGAGCCCTCAGAAAAGCACTCTCTGTGGGGCCCTCTCCTACATCGGTGGGTTGCCTCTGACCATATCTGCTAGCAATGCCAGTCAGCCAGTTCTGAGACCACCTGGCATTAGGGATCTTTCACTGCCTTTCCTATTTTTTTTCCTGATCTTTATTACATTTGCACTGGACTTGGTTTATTCTTTTCTGGTACATTTGCTTGCGGCCACATCAATTGCTAGCTAAAGCGTTGGGGAACACTTTCCCCAAACTAAAACAAGGGCTGTTAGTACTTCTTGGGAGGGAGGTGGTTATGGTTCAAACCTGTTGGAAACTATCTTAGAAAGCTAGGTATAAATCTTTAAATTAAATAGAGGCCGCTGTGGTGCTCTCTAAGCAAACCGTAAAATACTTTCATACATCTCAAAACTATCTCACACTTTCCAGAATGTAATGTTAGGAAATGCTTTTATTCGGGAATATTCTTGTTCCATAAATAAAATATCTTATTCAACCAGTTTCCAGTGGAATAGAGTTTACTCCTCATGTTCTCCCAAACACAGTCTCATCCTGTATGCAGTAAAGATCTAAAGCTGTCTTTAAAGTAAACCTTTACAGGGTGTCTCCAATATTTACCTTCTTTTGGAGTTGTTCATGCTTATTTGTTTGATCTTTTAGATATCATTTCTCATATCTAGATTCTAGAGATGGTGTGGATGGAATTAAGAAGATTTTTTAAAAAAATCTTTGCAATTTCTTCAAAAGTACCTTTACAATCTCTAAGCAATGGAAGTTCCTTCACTAAGAGCACCATGACAAACTCAGGCTGCATCCCTGTATTTCTTCCTCAGCTGAGTTACATTAATCTGGCCTTTAAACCATACAAGAGAGCATGAGATAATTTCATTTATTTATTTCAAAATATTAAAGAAAACCACACTTACTTCTGGATTTTGCCAGCTGAGTCTCAGGGAGGTTCAGATCAGCGTAGACTATTTCATCAGCCATGGCAGGAGAACATAAAGGAAGTGTTACGCACTTGCGGCTTAATCAACACAGAAACTTACGCGTAAATTAAGATGCACCCAAGCCCCAGAAGGGGCATGTGTCAAATACCACTGAATGCAATGCTTATTGGCCTTTTTTCTCACACAGACAAAGTAAATTTTGCTTGCAATACATTATGAGCTACTTACAGTGGTGTGGAAGGCAAGCAGTGTGAGTCATCTGCTGCAAGATGGATCTGGCAAAATCATGTCATTAGAGAGTTTTCTAAATATTAACTATGCTAAAATAACATTTTTGGCTTTTAGATTCCACAGAACATCATAGGCATAAGGCAGCAAAAATGAAACATTTTAAAGGGTGAGGAACCTGTGGCCATCCAGTTCCCCTTAGTTCCAACTAGAGAAGTCAAGGAAGATGTGAACTGGAGACTAATAGCTCCTGGAGGGTCACATGCTGCCCATGTCTGTTTTACAATTTATCATTTCCAAGTGGGAGATGGAAAAGTTCATGCTGAAATCCTTCCAATGAAATAAAAGGAATTTGAAATCCTTATCTAGCAGAATTTCAAAACATGATACATCCTACAGATGCTTTAAAATTGAGTGGCAACTCCAAAAAGCTGCCATTCATCAGTCAAATTACAATGTATGTGTTTGGTATAAACTAATAGTTGTGAAACACAATTGGAAAATAGATAATGTTAAATAAAATACCAGCTGCAGTATCTTTAGTAAAATAGATCCTAAGTGTCAATGACCCTCCCCAGCATTTTTCCAACTTTTAACTCTGACCTCTCTCCTTCTCTCTTGGTCCACTCCAGCAAGAATATGTCCTGGATGTGTCATAATCCCTCAGATATTCCACTGACTTACCTGCTCTGATGCAATAGGGAAGTTCTTAACTTTGGCTTCAGAAAACTAAGATCTTGGATGCACCTTTTGAGGTTAAGTGTGTTCTGTGTGAATCTGGGTTTTCCATCATCATTTTGCTCAGATTTCTTGAAATCATTCAGTTCTAGTCTATTACCAACTATTCTTGTTTGTAGGATGATTAAAGAAGAGCAGTAGGTGTTTTGTGGGGATGTACTAATTACAAAACCAAATCTAACCCACCTTGAATAAAGTAGAGCAGGAAGTCACTGCTCATGTTAATCAAAACAGCAAAGTTGCATTAAGAATTTTTTTTATATATGAGAGTATCTCACCCTTTTTGGATGATGTATAAACACTTCTAGAGAATTTAAAAGAGGAATTGAATATATACAACAGCCAGTATATGTTTTCTTTCACATCAGGAAATTATCACCAAGAAAGCAGATTTAAACTTTAAATGTGCAAAGAGTTTATAAACTGTTTCAGACACATATGAGGTTCGTGCAGAGGGTGGGCTCCCCAGGCATACAATTATCACATGTGGTTTCCACTGTACAGAAGTAAGCTTGATTGCTATGAAAAATGAATCCCACACACCACGCATTATTTTGCAGAGCTTCAGTTATGGCTCCCCTTACTCACCTTTGCTTTGGCTAAACAGGCCTAGACATTATAGTCATTTATTTATTTGTTATTAAAAGCTTTTATATGCCGTCCTATTATATAACTATCTCAGGATGGCTGAGTCATTGTCACAGGGGAGCTGACCCTGATCAAATTAGTTTCCCCCTTCCCAACACTACCATGACCTTTTTTAGGTGGAGACAACTTTACACAATTAGTTCTAAGTGTGTTTGCACCACAAATTATAAGGGTTGTATGATACTGACATTTTATTTCTATTCCTTTCCTGGTTATTCCTAGCACAGAGTTTGCCTTTATCGCAGCATTTACCTTTTGTTACTTATTTACAGTTTAGAGTTGCTTACTACCAGAAGCAAGGACAGAGTTCTCTGCCCTGGCCTCCTTGCCCTGTTGCCAAACTCACACAGCTGCTTAACTTGCTTGTGTCCAGCTACTTTGTCAATGGGACTCCTAACACGGAGAGAACGAGGCCCCTTGCAAGCCCGTCTCCTTATATAGTTCTAAGCAGATGAGCCCCACTGTTGCTGCGACCAGTCTGAACAGAGGCTCTTGTCTGAAAGGCAAAGAGGGCTGTGGCTGAACGCCTGATCTTCCCTAGCTTCTAGCGAACTGTAATGTGTGTGTTTTGTTCTCCCTGGAAGTGAAGATACTGCATTCAGTGGAGAGCAAAGTGGGTCACTGGAGGGGACAACAGACAATGGCCAGGTGATTTGTGAAGGCATGTGGTGATCCTGTGTGTGTGCATATGTTAAAATAAATAACCTGGACTCTCAGGCTTGGGATGGCTCTTTTTCTGAACTACAGTTTGGGAGAATCTCTATAAGTCCTAAAAATTTGAGCCTACACTGGCCCAAAGTGAAGCTAGCCTTTTCTTTGCATTTATAAGCAGTCTTTTCCACTAGCTAGACCTAGACAGTAGCTCTTTGGTATTGCTTTTCTTTCTGTTTCTAACCTTGGATTTAGTTTAAACATGGACTCTGTTTGAGGAAGGCTGTAAGAACTCAACATGGCTGCTGGGTTTCCTCCCTGGGATTTAGCTCCCAATTGCAAGTTTACACAGGTTCCCCTTCTGGGATTTTACTCCCTTTGCTGTGTCTTTTTCCAGCTGATAATCTATATGTTTTGGATGATTAGCTGGATATAGGTAGGTAGATAGGTTAGTAAATAGCATTCACCATCTTCTCACACAGTGGCTTAATTTGCTTGTGTGCTGATGCTTTGTCACTGGGGCTGAGAAGCTGGGGGTTCTGGGGTCTGGAGAGCAGTACAAGCATGAGAGGAAGTTTCTTTTCCATTTATTTCCTAACTATGTCCAATGATTGGGTGATCGTCTTTTATATAGTTGCTGCACATCAAGTTGCTGTCTCCATCTGGCTGTCCACCACAATGCCAAGAACTCTTTCTTAGTTGGTCACCATTAGTTCAGACACCACGAGATTATGTTTCAAGGTGGGATTTTGTATTTTTTAAATTTTTGCCCCAGTGTGGAGCTCTCTGCCCTTGCTTACACAGAAATGAGAAATAGATTTGCTTTTTTGATGCCCATTCTCCCAACTGGGAGATTTCTTTCTGGACTTTTCCAGAAACAGTATTTTAATCACATTGATTGATTGATTGATTGATTGATTTATATCCTACCTTTTTCCTACAAAGGGCTCAAGGCAGCTTACATCTCCTCCTCCATCTTATCCCCACAACAACAACCCTGTGAGGTGGGTTGGGCTGAGAGTGTGTGACTGGCCCAAAGTCACCCAGCTGGCTCCATGGCTGAGCGGGGACTAGAACCCAGATCCTCTGAGTCCCAGTCCCACGCTCTTCACCACTACACCACACTGGCTCACCTTAAATAATGTAGTGTCATCAACAAACTTGGCCATCTCACTGTTTATTCTTATTTGCGGAGCACTAATTAGTAAGTTCCAATACAGGCACCTCAGCTACCTGAAATAGGATATTTCCTTTTGTTCCATGACTACTGTGCTTGTTCAGGAGACGTTGGTAAGAATGAGTGAGGAATCCATTTGTGGGTGGGAATCTACCAGATTCCCTGGACACTGGCCTGCTTCGAAGTGGCTCTGGGACTGAGTTCCCGGCATGTGCTTCCAGTGCTTCCAGGATGCTCACTGTGCATCAAGCTCCAGGAGAATGCTAGCAGTGTCCCTCGTCCACACCAAGCATCACAGACATTTGGGCTACTGCACCTGACACGGCTCATCAGGAAGGGAGCCCTGTGTGACCACTGGCAAGCAGCCTCCCTCTTCCATGCCACCTGCATTGGCCTTTGTGTTCCTGCACCTGATGCAGAAGAAGATTGCAGGTTGCACAACCTTTGTTCAGAGAATGTTCACAGACTTCCTCTTATCTCAACTTTCTTTGTAAGACTGGGCTGAGCAGGAGAGGAAGTCCATGAAAACTAGAGGGATGGATGCTGCTAGAGTTTGTCCCAACCTTAATCTTTGACGAGGGGCTTTGGGAAATCCAAGTAAACCCTTTGGAAGTTCAAGTTCCACCCTTTTCCACATTCTTATTAAAACTTTCGAAGAACTCCAAAAGATTGATGAGAGGACTTAACTCTGCAGAAGCCATGTTGATTCCTTTCTCAGCAGGGCTTGTCCTTCCATATGCTTACTCATTTTATATCTAATTATGCTTTTGGCCAATTTACCTGAATCAGGTACTAAGTTAACTAACCTGTAATTTCCCTGATCCTGTGTCCCTTTTAATTGAGACTGAGGTACAAACATGCAGTAACTGACTCCCTATATGCTTGACTGCAATGCAGAAAATGTAATGTATGGTTGGGCAGCAAATTTCTTATTGCCCCAAGTCTATTGCTATGCAAACAAATTCAGAGGGACCACAAAAAGGCCTCATTCTGGGATGGTAGTTTTAGAACACTTTCTGATTCTTAACCTTTAGGCCTGCTTATTGCAATGGAAACTTGTTTGTTTGCTTTTTAACCACAAACATATCACCTCGACCAAATCCTGCTCAGGCAAGGGGATAGATTGCTTTTCTTGTGTGATCAATTTCAGAATGTGTTGCATGTGTTGCCAGCTGAGACAGCCCTTTGTGAAAGAATGGTTTTTCTGCACCTACAAGGAAGTTTCCTAGCACGCAAAGCACAGCCTCCCCTAACCGTTTTCTCTTGCAGGCTGCCCAAAGGTTTCAAACTCCCTTCTCTCTCCCTCTCCTATTTCTTTTCTTGGTCACACTAAGGGTGGGACCAGGTGGAATTGGACCAAAGAGTCAGCTTCAGGTTTTGGGTGGGTGGGTGGGTGGGGGGTGTCTTGCACATTGCTATCTATTCAGATAGATTCATCTGATACAGGGGAGAAGGCAGAGGAGCAAGTGGGGATGGGGGAGCTTGGCAGCTTCAAGGTTACCTAGCAAAGTTTCTCAGGCAGAACAGGAGAATCTGCCTTCCTTGGAAAGGGCAGAAGGTTTTTCAGGGTGGGATGGGAAGCAGATGCCAGAAGACCTCCTTGAGCCAGTCAGGCACCACTGGGAAATGCAAGCAGACCAGTTATGAAGTCTCCCATTTCCCTGCCATCCAGTAGCAAGAGCCACCCTGAGGGTGAAGTCAGGAGCTTTTCTGAAAGGAAGGGGAAGAGGGGGAGTTTGAGTTTGGATTCAGCTCTCCATATGGGCAGGCGCTTCTCTCACATCTCAAGGGGAGAAACCTTTTGAGTCTAACCGTTCTGTAACCTGTTAAGTTTCAATAAAAGAGCTGTATTTCCAGGGTTTCGTTGTGAGTTTGATGAAGAGGGAAGAGTCCTGTTCACTGCACACCCGGGATGCTTAGATTGCTTCCCTCCTCCATCCAGTGCTTACTGGGAGATCAGTCGTTGTTCGGAAGTCACACACATGTTTTTTCTGCATGCAGAAGTTCGATCTCCATTTTTAACAGTAACCAGATATTACTTTGAGAGTATTCAGATATTGCTTATACCATTTCAACAAGCCTTTACTTACTCTATTTTATCCTGCTTTTCAGATCATCACTGTCTACTTAGCTTCAAGGAGGGGAAGGCTCTCGAAGGCCACTAACCCGCATGGCTCTATGCTTCCTCCAGCATCAGGGTCAGTGTGCCCAGGTAGCCCCCTTGCTGGGGAACATGAGAGGAGGATGCAATCGAGTCTTGCTTGTGGGTTCCCAGTGGGCAGCTGTTTAGCCCCTTCACGAGCAGAATCCTGGACTGGGAGGACCCTTCATCTGATCCAGCTCTGCTTGTTTTCGTATAACTTCAATTTAAAAGAGAGAGAGCCCAGCATAAGGATTACAGACTCAAAATAGATGATACACAAGGGAAGGGGAGTAGTGGAGGGGAAGAGGGAGACCAGTGCTTCAAAGCCAACAGGGCAAACTACAGGTGGGCATTTATGTCCAGTCCAAGCCAGCCTGACCTTCCATTGCTGGGGAACTCCATTGGCCATGCCTGTTCCTTAGGCCACAATGCACTTGCACCTTGTTTGCTCCAGGTCTTGGACTACAAACAGTTGCTGCTGAATGTAGCTTCTGGTGGAAAGTAGGGGAGGCAAGCCCTTGCAGGTGCTTTTCCCTGACCAATGTGGGGGGCAGTTGGTGCCCCCTTGCTTTGACGATCCTCCAGAGAAGCCTCCCAATGGCCAGGTACCCAGGCTGACGCAGCAGATTATAACCTAGGGTGGCTGGGTGCCCTGCTTCACTTACGACAGTCTTGTGGCCTGATCTCTTGTACTTGGACTCACCGCTATTACGACTTCTGAAAGGGTTGAGGTTTTTCAGCCCTTTAAAAAGTCATAACAGTGGTTATTACCACACACAAAGTTGTCTGGACATTTTTTTTTGCTGAATTGTAGAAAACTTCATTCACATTTCAGAAAGCAAACTAGATCGTAAACTCCATTTTTTAAATGGATTAAGTCTAAACAGGTGTAAGCTGTGCTGGGGAAGAAGCACAGAAGCCTTGTAAGAAAAAGGCAGATCCCATTTCAGTGAGCTTGAAGGGACAGGTTTTTATCTAAAAATTATCCTTTCCATAAATATGTGTATAAATATATGTCCTTTGTAACTGTGCTTGTAATGCATCCATTTTCTAACTTTCCTTTGAATTTCACAGTTACACCAGACGAATTCAAGAAAGCAGCAATTCAAGAAATATTGAATCATAACATGAAAAAGTATTGAATTAAAATACATAAATGGCTTGAGGAAATGTTACAAAAACCTTTATCTTTTAAACCTGAAGTCTTCTTATTAGGCATTATACCTGCTGATATTAGTAAACAAGAAATGTATTTGATTTTACATGTAATTACTACGGCGAGGATTGCATTTGCTCAACCCTGGAAAAGTGAAGAACCACCCACCGACGAACTGATTCTAAAAAAGATCTTGGACGGTGCAGAAATGGATAGATTGACTTTGTCATTGAAGGAGAAAGAAGATACTGATTTCGATCAAACTTGGAACTCTTTTTATTATTGGCTAGAGAAACAGGACTTCGTATAGATTTAAATATGTTTCTAAGTTATCATAAATGGAAAAAAAATATGGGGGCTAACCCAGCAGGCCTGATGTTTCTGATGATTGATGTTGTTTTCAGTTTTTCTTTGTTTTTAGGATTATAATTTTGAATAAAGCTTATTTAAAAAAATATTGAATCCACCCTGCCCACCCCAATAAAGTCCTTTACATGGAGCCTGAACTTCTTTGATCACACATGCAACTAAAATGCTGTTGACTGGATCCCACCCAGTAGCCATTGGCTCAACTGGTGTGATGTCCTAGGGGATATTTGCAAACATTCTGACTGCTCAGTAAAAGAGCAAATCAAACTGCTTCAGTGCAGAAAGGACAAGAGCTTTATAAAAGTTTATGCAGAGGCAAAGGAAAAGGAAACTGGGCAAAAGCAGTCTCGGCTAGGAGGCAGAGGGACTGCAGCATACAGTCAAGGATAGAGGAGGGGAAGAGTAAGTGGTATGCTAAGAAGTAGGCATCTGTAGAAAAGGACGGGTATCTTAAGGATGATGGAAGGGAGAATCCTGCCAAAGGGCTTTCCTCCATATGTTCCCCTTTCCCCCTGCATTCATCTCTTGTTCTAGCCTGTAGATGTCAGTCATGCGTTCAGCCTCTTCCCGAAGGATGTATGAGGAATTGTTTGGGGATGGAACTCCATTGGATTTCCCGGGCGTGACTCCCCAGGCTCTGGGAGCAGCCCTTTCAAACGTTCACTTGGAAATGTGTAGAGATTCTTGTATGCCATTATCCTTAACATGCACAATTTTTGCAAGTGGTTTTCTTTGCTATATTATATATAAATTTGTATATTCCTTTCACTAATACCTAATTTTTGTGTGCAGTTTTCCTTTACATTTTGTATGGTGTTTTAGTTTGGAAAACTGCATCTTAAAATATGAAGTGCCGAATGCATTCCGGTTTGCATGTTGAATGAGGAAATGCAAATTTGGTGTTTTTTTAAAATCAATATCTGAACTGAATGAAATTCTCCCCAGCCCGAGCAAACATGCGTTCTTACTAGTGTCAAATGGTTGAGATCTGCGCTAATCTACTACTTTGACGCAGACCTGCATTTAATGATATAGAAAATGGCTTGATTCAGCTCTGCCTGCTTTGGAAATAATCAAAGAAGACAATTTGGAGTCCATCCAGTTTGACTCAGTACTGAACTCAAGGTGATAAAATCTAAGGCTTTGTATTCCCCAATGGCTATCACAGAAATTTAAAAATGTCTTTAATTCTCTCCCCCAGCAAAAGTGAATAGGGGTAGCTGCAAGTTCAATTTCACCTCTGGAATAAATTGTTGCTGCCAATTTCAGGGGAAATAGATGCAGGAAGTTTTGGTGCTACACATCTCTTGATTTTTTGAATCTTTATTTTACAGTTTCAAAAATATTATAGAAATGCAAGTATATAACACCTGTTTCTAATCTCCGTCCAGCAAACAAACAACCCCATGTGTATATATTTAGTTCCAAACAGGTAAGTAACAGTAAAATTCATGTATTGGGTTTTAGATAGCTGGCGACATACAGGTATGTGAGGTGGTGTCACACGGAGGCGGGTAGAGACCTGTTCTCCCCTGCAGAGGAAGGCAGGATGTACTCCAACGGAGCAAAGCTCAGGGAACCCAGGTTCCATTTAGATGCCAGGAAGCACCTCCTGACAGTTAGGACCCCGAGGGTGTGGAATGGGCTTCCACGAGAGGTCGTTGAGGCCCCATCGGTGCGGGTGTTCAGAGATAGGCTGGACATGCACATGGTGGGCATGTCGTGAGCGGAGCCAGCTGGAGCCAGGGGTCAGACTAGATGGCCTGGGAGGACCCTTCTGACTTGCTCTGATTCTATGTTTCGATTATTGAGTATTATTTGTCTATTCTTAACAAGTTACTCCACAGAGAGAGCCGTGAGCTGCTGGTACTGTTGTACTTCTAATGTACTCAGTAACCACATGCCATGTTTCCCCCAAAACATAGAAATATAGAAACAAAGCGAGTCAGAAGGGGCTTCCCACACTGGCTGGCTCTGCTCATGACATACCCACCATGTGCACATACACCCTATCCTTAAACAACCTCACTGATGAGGCCTCAACCATCTCCCGTGGAAGCCCATTCCATACCCTGGGAGGCCTGACAGAAAGTACTTCCTGGCATCCAAACTGGACCTTGGTTCACTGAGCTCTGCTCCATTGGAATGCATCCTGCCTTCCTCTGCAGGGGAAAACAGGTCTCTATCCGCCTCCGTGTGACATCCCCTCACGTTCCTGTATGTCGCCAACAGATCCCCTTGGAGTCTCCTCTTCTCCAGGCTGAAAAGACCCAGTTCCCTCAGTCTCGCCTCATATGGCTCTCCCTGCAAACCGGCCACTATCCTTGTGGCCATATGTTGAACCAGTTCTAACATGGCTATATCCTTCCTGTAATGTGGAGCCCAGACTGAATACAATACTCCAGTTGCGAGCACACCAGAGTCATATAGAGTGGCAGTAATACCTCTCTTGATCTAGAAGCCATGCTTCTGGCTATGCAGCCAAGGGTGGCGTTCACCATCTTGACCACAGCATCACACTGCTGACTCATGTTTAGCCTGCAGTCAACCAGCACCCTGAGGCGCCTTTCACAAGTCCTGCTCTCCAGCCACTTGTCCCCTAACCTGTACTTATGACACCATTCCTATGCCCCAAGTGCAAGACCTTGCACTTATCCGCATTGAAGGCCATCCTGTTGTCTCCTGCCCACTTCCGGTCTGTCCAGATTCTTTTGGATCGGGAGTACTTGCTCCTCAGTTGTAGTCACCACCCCCATTTTAGTATCATCTGAGAATTTCATCAGCAGACTGGTCACCCCCTCTTTCAGGTCACTGATGAAAAGATTGAACAGAATCAATCCCAGGACAGAGCCCTGGGGGACCCCGCTTGTCACTGGCTGTCATCCTGATGATTCCCCACTAATGGTTTCCCTCTGCTTTCAGTCAGTCAACCATGCCCTAATCCATCGGACAGTGCTTTGGCGTATCCCAAAACTCCTTAGTTTCTCAACCAGGATATCATGGGGCACTTTGTCAAAGGCCTTGCTGAAATCCAGGTAAACCACATCCACTGCATCCCCTCCATCTAGTCATGTTGAAACCTTGTCGTAGAATGCCCCAAGGTTCATCTGGCAGGACCTGTTTTTGACGAAGCCGTGTTGAGTGGCCTCCAACTTCCCTTCCCTATCTAGCATCACTAGATCTCTCTCTATTATTAGCCTTTCCATTGTTTTTCTTACAATGGACGTAAGGCTAACTGGTCTGTATTTCCCCATGTCCCCTTTACTACCCCTTTTGAAAACTGGGACCACTGATGCCACCCTTCAGTCCTCTGGAACCTCACCTGTTCTCCACGAGGCCTCAAAAATCGAGGCCAACAGGCACAAGAGTACCACTGCCAATTTCCGAATTACCCTTGGGTGTAACCTGTCTGGGCCTGATGCCTTTATAATGTCCAGTGCCCTGAGGAGCACCTTGACTGCTAGGGAGGTTGCTCTAATCTGTGCCCTTAAATCATCTGGTCCCCTATGTAGATCTCCCCCGTCCTGCTTTGGAGAGAACACAGAGGCAAAATAATCATTTATCATCTGTGCCTGTTCCCTCACATCAGTCACTGAATCCCTTTCTTCCTCACTTAGTGGTTGCACTGCCTGTCTTCCCTTCCTCTTGCTATTTACATGTTGATAGAAGCCCTTTTTATTGCTTCTGATATTCTGTGCAAGCCTCAGCTCATAATCAGCCTTAGCCTTGAGAAGAATCCTCCTGCAACGGGCCTCCTCCCCCCGGTATACCCTTTTGTCTACTTGCCCCAGTGCCCATTTCCTACAGAGGTTCCTCTGCGATCTAATCCCTCTTGCAACCTCTCTTCACACCCACAGTGGTGCTCTCCTCCACCCCCCCGTCTTACTGACTAGAGGTATCGTCAAGGCTTGTGCCTCCAAGACCTCCCTTTTGTGTGCCATCCACCCCTCCTGAACTCCCTTGCTACCAGTACCCTCTCCCAGGAGACTTTCCCGAGTCTGGCCTTCAATTGACCAAAGTTGGCCCTCGTGAAGTCCCAGCTTCTAGTGCTTGACCTGCTGCACATCCCCAGTCCCCTGATCTCAAAGCAAAGGATGGAGTGATTATTTGCATCCAGAGCTCCCCTAATCTGCACCCCATCTATCAGCTCCTCCTTGTTGGTCAAGACCAAGTCAAGGTTACCCCCCCATCATCTCCCAGACCCGCTGCATGAAAAACCATCCCTCTATAGTGTCTAGGTAGTGACATGACCTAGCTGTTGCCACCACATGAGTCTGCCAACTAATCTCCCATAATTACTGTGTCCCTCCCCTGAGATATCCTTCAGATTTGGTGCCCAGGCTTTCAAGTTGTCTTGGAGAACAATAACATACCCCCACTGTCAGGTCCCCCCCCCGTCATAACCCCTTAATTTCACCCAAGCCATCTCTACCAGATCCCCATCTGCACCACATTCTATCTCATTGCACCCTATCCCTTCCCTGACAATAACACTACGCCTCCTCTCTTCTTTCCCTTCCTGTCCTTTCTAAACAGGTAATACCCCTCTATGTTTACATTCCAGTCTGGTCTTTCATCCCACCAAGTTTCTGTGATCCCCGCCAAGTCATACCCTCCTATACCCAGGAGAGCCTCAGACCTCAAGCTCTTCCCGCTTATTGCCCAGGCTCCTAGCATTGGTGCACATGCATCTCAGCTCCTTCCCACAGATCCCTTTCTTTGGGTCCCCTGGCCTCCTCCTTCCTCCCATCTTCCCTGATACTGGCCCCCTCTTCGTAGGAGTCCTGCCAGCTCCTGCAGTACCTCTAACTCCCTGATCCCCAAACCCTGATCCTCTCCCCTCACTTGTCCAATGAGGACAAGTTTCTGGGGGGCTGATCCTACTCCCCGGCTCAGTTTAAAATCTTCTGGACAAAGCTTACCAGAGCATTTCTGAAGGACCTTTTCCCCATCCTCATGAGGTGCACCCCATCCCTCACCAGAAGTCCCTTGGCAACCCGAAGTGTTCCTTTTGGCACCACACCCTGAGCCAGTCATTCCCCTGGCAACCCTCCTTTTCCTGGCTGGCCCAAATCCCTGGACCGGCAAGATAGAGAAAAAGGTCACTTGGGCCTTTAGGTCCTGGAGTTTCTCACTCAATCATCTTGGGTTCTTGTGGTTTTCAATGCTTTAAGTTGCCATGAGGACAGCGTTGCATAGTAACCCTCACCCTCACCCTTCCCCATCCAAGCTGCCAGTGTCCAATTAACAACTGTGCTAGAATCAGCCTGCTGCAGTCATAAAAAGGGTTAGAAAATCAACCACGGCCCTTTTAAATCCTCCCCACAAGGAACATTTTGTCCTGTGATAACGGAGACCAGTTCTCAAAAGGAATGAACCTTCCTGCAGCTCCACCACATACAGACCCACTTGCTGACATCCTCCCCAGCAGAAAGAACTAGAGTGAGGATTTCATCAGACGTTTTGTAGGAACACAGTGCCACCTATGTGCTGTTTTTATATTGTTTTCTTGTATTTTTGCTCGTACCTATTTGAATGGCAGTTTTCCCATAGTTTTTGCCAATCTGGGATTTCTATGTTACCATTTGGTCCTGTTTTACATATTGCTTTTAAAGAGTTCGGGTCATTGCAACGTATGCTTTATTATTAGCAATGTATCACCAAATGTTGCTGGGAATGATTGACAGCAAGAGAAGAAGGGGATGGCAGAGGATGAGGTGGCTGGATGGAGTCACTGAAGCAGTCGGTGTGAGCTTAAGTGGACTCCAGGGGATGGTGGAGGACAGGAAGGCCTGGAGGAGTGTGTCCATGAGGTTGTGATGGGTTGGGGAGGACTTTGCAACTAACAACAACATTACCTATATGTGCTGAATTATGGCATTTTAAGCACTCCCTGGTGCATTGGTTTGAAAACAACATTATTTGTGAATCTTTCCCTAATATTTTGATATATGAAGTCATTCAGATGAAGTAAGGCCATCATTTTCACTGCTGCTGTTCTCCCCAACTAGGATAGCTGATGGCCCTTTTTATTAGATCTAATAGATCTAAAGTGTTTTATTAAAGCTGCATTTTCTTTAGTGGCTTCCATTTTTGTGATAGCAACTTCAAGATATTTTATATGTCTAGGGCATGTATATTATTTAGATTATTGATGTAAACCATGTATGCATTTATTAGATTCATCTCCCACTTTTTATTATGGACTCAAAGAGGCTCACAAAATTGTCCCCCACATTTTCACAGTCCTGTCCCCACAACAACAACCCTGTGAGGTAGGTTGGGCTGAGAGCCTATGCCTGACCCAAAGTGACCCAGTTTGGCTTCATGACCAAGCACGGACTAGAACCCAGGTTGCTTGAGTCCCAGTCCCATCCTTTTAACCACTATACCACCCTGGCTCTCAATAGAGTTATATTTTATAACCAATAATTTCTGACTTATGTATAATTGATTTTCATCCCTGACACTCCTCTATATTCCCTAATTTCCTTAAGGAAAGCTGGCAAAGACACTTTAAGGTTCTTTAACATCAGGTCAACACCATTTGCCAAAAGGTTCATTTTATTAAAGTATCCAGCAGACTTCACTGCTTGTATTAAATCATTGTTTGAAAGGCAGTTATCTAAGGGCTTCATGGGAAAGATAAGAATTGGGGCAAAAGTGGGCCTAGTTCTTCAGGAAGGGTTCTAGATAACATTTTCTAATGCCAGTACATAACCATCAATGTTCCATTTAATGAGTCACGTCTTCCACCACTGGGGATCCCTGCAGTTATTTCAGTATCTTGCCTTAATCTTTCAATGAAGATAAATCTACCCATCCACTGATCTGTCATTACAAAACTATGTTTATTAGCAATCCAAATTCCTACTCCTTTGAGTTGACAGGCCATGAACCTCTTGCCTTGTTTTCTGGGTATTAGTGGCAACATTGTTCTTGATGGGATTCCTTGGAACTAGCTTATTAATTAATTAATTAATTAATTATTCTATATCCTGCCTTTTTCCTACAAAGGGCTCAAGGCAGCTTACATCATTTTCCTCCTCCATCTTATCCCCACAACAACCCTGTGAGGTAGGTTGAGCTGAGAGTCTGTGACTGGCCCAAAGTCACCCAGTGGGCTCCATGACTGAGTGGGGACTGGAACCCAGATCATCTGAGTCCCAGTCCCATGCTCTTAACTACTACATCACGCTGGCTTCTAGTATCTTTAGAAGTACTCCTGCTGGGAGCAAGAGAACAAACCACATCTTCCTGGAATCATATAACCCGCCCCGAGGCTTTGTCCTGTGGGAATTCATTGCTGGGTCATGCTGTACTCACGTACGCCACGAAAACCAAGAGTATTGTAATTTACCTGTGTAACCATATAAGGCTTGTAACCTAAGCATTAAGGTGCTGGCTGCTTTTACTCGACGGCCAATTGGCAGTATGCAAATACCTATGTAAAACTGTGAAGTAATAAAAGCAGATGCCGGAGGTGAGGGGGGGAAGTTCTTTGTTGTTCTCCCCCTGCAACTAAACCGAGCATGCTTTGTAACTAATTTCTGGACTGCAGTTTTCTTTCTTTCTTAAAACTTTCTCGCGCCATTTGTCGGGCTGGTTTCCCGACACTGTCTGCACCCTACAAGGAAGGAAGGAAGCCTCTAGTTCAAAGGCATACACGAGTCAATGCATTGCTTCATTCTCCCATTGTACAATCAAGAGGGAGGAAGGGCATTTCTACACAAGACGTTAAGTGTGCACTCATCTTTCTTCACTCAGGGTTGTTTAGAAGTTCTTTAGACAGTGTTGTGACACTCCAGTTTCACTTCGGTATCTAAAGAACATGTGTTGGCAAGTATTTTCAGAGCAGAGAAAGTCTAGCACTTAATTGTAAGCCGCCCCGAGGCTTCGGCGAATGGGGCGGCATAAAAATGTTTTAATAAATAAATAAAATAAAATTGTAAAACCAAAACTAAACACTTCTCTTAATGGTATATTTGCACTGTTTTTGATCTGTACTGCCAGCAGACAGTCAGCATGTGGGTATATGAGTTTCAGACCCTAATGTGAAAAGTATACAGTTGGTGCATATCTGAATTGCATTTGTCATTAAGCATGCATTCACCTAATTTGGAGTGAAGCTTCTGAAGCTCTTTGCAACCCCTTTTTAGTTTTGCTACCTTCGATAACTGGTTGTCAGCTGCAAATTTAAGTTCCTTCAGTGCTCTCACCTAAATCCAGATCATCTATAACTGACACAAACAGGAACTGCTCCAGGATGGATCTTTCCCCCTACCTCAATTCTTACCTCTGTTCCATTGTGGGAATTGTCATTTGATCCTGCTCTTTGCTTCCTCTCACATTTGGAGAGCCCCTAAGCACTCATGTCATAGCAGTATCATGGCACATCTGCTGTTCCCACCTCAAGACCTGGCCGTATCTACCAGAGCATTTTTATTTATCCCACCTTCTTGCCAGAAAAATGGACCTGAAGGCACTGAACCTTCAAATCAAAATTAGAAACAAACGCTTAGTTAAAAGCATAACCTAAAACCCATTAAAAGCACAATAGAAGGAATAAAGAACACCCAGCTTAGTCAAGCTTCCTTAGCAGCAGAGTAACTTTTATGTCAGGGAATTCACAGTTCATAGGCAGCCTATAATTGCCGAGGCCTTCCTAGGCAGCTTACAATGCATAAACACAGTAACAGAATAAAAACACATTAAAAGCACTTAAAACATAACAAATTAAACAACTATAAAGGCAATTAAAAAGGGCCACAGCATGCAGGCTAAATGTTAAAAAAATTCCTAAAAAGATATGTCTTTGCTTGGTGCTGAAAGGAAAATAAAGATGGCACAGGTGAATTTCCCTAGGGAGGGAGTTCCAAAGATGGGGAGCAGAACATAGACTGGGATTCACAGGGAGACCTCTGTGTTAGGAACCTCAGCAGTTTTATTGATGAGAAGATCTAGGAAAAACTCCTCTGCAGAGACAAACCTACCATAGCAGTGCCAGGTAGAGATATGTCTACCAACTACAAAATTCCAGAACATACACAGAGTGTTCTATAGGTTTTGAGTCACGTGCACAGGAGCAGGTTGCTGAGGAGGAAAGAATAGGTGCATTTCTAAGGATAATGCATTCATAAATAGAACAATATGAGTTAACTGCAGAGGGCTGTGACATAACTGCTACAGTAAATACCAGTGTTTGCAGAGTATTGATATGATAATCAGTAAGGAACATGAACCATAAGAGGTCTGAGCTTGAACAAGTAAGCAAATGGGATTGTACCAGAAGGAGAAAAGCCAGTCAGAGCAGTTTTGTGGCAGCTAGCAGAAGAATGGACACAAAGCAACTCTCCTTGGGAGCTGCATTCCACAGAGGATTAACTTTGCAACTAAATGTAGCAGCTGCCTCAGGCCAGTGGAGAGTCTTAGTCTCTTAAAGGGACAGATGACTAATAAAGCTTCAAGGAAAAGGGGGCCTGGCTGAGATTTCTGGTTCTTTCTGGACAAGAGGAGCAGGGACACTGCAGGTTTGATCTTATACCACAAAGGCACATATAAGCAATCTTTCTCTGTAAAGATTTTTTTGGATTTCCCCAACATACACCAAAGGCCTACCTCAATAGAAACTTCTTTGCCTGCCAGTAGAACAACAGAGAAGAAGCTACCCTGGCCTCCCTTGGACTGGGGTTCCAGCAGATCCACTGAGAAGGCCCCCCTTGCCACCAAACGTGCCTCTGAAGGTGGTGGGACTGAAAGAAGATCTCTAGGCTGGTGGAACCTGGGCTAAAGGTGCAAGAGGTACCAGGCCTGAATCAGAGTACAAAGCCACAGTAGCAATGGTGGAAAGGAGCCCCCTATTCACGCATTACTGGGCCAGTTAAGCCTGTTTCACGGGCCAATAACCTTTTTTTTTTTTTTTTTTTTTGCCAAGGGGCTTATTCCCTCTCCTCAACCCTTCCCTGACTAACTGATTCCCTCATACAACCTCATAGCAGCATCCACCCCACTTGCATCCTGTGGAAATCCTCCCCCTTCTCAGCACAAAGGGTTTGTGTGTGCAGAGTGCCTTATCTGGGGAGTCAGGAGGGAACGAAGGGGTGCAACACTCATTAATTAAATAAGCAGGACTGCAAGGAGATCAAACCAGTCAGTCCTAGAGGAGATCAACCCTGACTGCTCTTTAGAAGGCCAGATACTGAAGATGAAAGTCAAAGACTTTGGCCACCTGATGAGAAGGAAGGACTCCCTGGAGAAGAGCCTAATGCTGGGAATGATTGATGGCAAAAGAAGGAGGGGACGGCAGAGGAGGAGGTGGCTGGATGGAGTCACTGAAGCAGTCGGTGTGAGCTTGAGTGGACTCTGGGGGACGGTGGAGGACAGGAAGGCCTGGAGGAATGTTGTCTGTGGGGTCGCGATGGGTCGGACACGACTTCGCAACCAACAAAACAACAGTCTGATGAGCACTTCACAAGCATTCTTGACAGCAAGATGATGATTCGTTATGTAAAAGTGACTCTTGTGTCCACTCAACATGTATCACAAGTATCCTTTGTTTATGACCAGGACCCCTTGCCAAGCAGAGGAGGAATGGTTCATTTTGCATAAAACAAACATATTGGACTTGGCTGATTTATTACCAATGGTCAACTCAGAGGAACACTGCACTATGGAGAAGTTTGCTGCAGAACAGGGCTGGGGATCTAGAAGTTAAAAGGGGCATATTTTAAAAAATGGTCAATATGTTAACAGTAAATCCCAAAACTACAGGGAGGCATAGCATTAAACCATTACTCCTCCACCCCCTCAAAAAAAACAAAAACAAAAACAAAAAAACCTTCCAGGAATGCCTTTTTATTCACTTGCATCCTACTCAGGTCCATAGCTGGTCTAATATTTCAAGGAGGTTCCCTAAAAAGTAAAGGAGGGCAGTATAAATGGTCTGCAAACAGTTTTAAGACAAAACTGCAAACTGTTTGGATTCAGCCTATCTATCTATCTATCTATCTATCTATCTATCTATCTACATGTATTTATAGGCCACCTATAACTGCCAAGGCCTTACAATGCATAGCCACTTTTGCAGCCAAAGTGCCACTTAGGTTCATTCAAGAAGTGTCACTAACAGACTTCAGTTGTGTCATAGTTCTTGCCACCAATGAATGAAAACATTTTTTTTTTTTTAATTCAAGAACAAGCTACAGCAGGAATAGCCTTTTCATGTAATTGCAGGGCTGGAAAGGGCCTTTTAGGCCAATGAATCCTGCTCATTCCCAGGAACCAGTTTAAAACATTCTGGCAGATGGCTGTGGAGTTCCCACTTGAACACCCCAGTGATAGAGAGCCCATCTCCTCCCTAAGCAGTTGGTTCCACCACTGAAAGCTCTGACCATGAGGAGGTCAACATCTGCCTGCGCATAACTTAACCTGCTATTTCATACCCTGCAGTCTTGGATGACAAACAGCAGGCTGCAGTTTTGGGAAATGCTACCATATCTCACTGCAATCTTCACTCACGATGAAACACGTCCACTTCTTACAGTCTTTTCTTGTAGGTTTTTGTTTCTAGGCCCCTTTTAGCCCTTCCCTGAACTTGCTCCAGTGCCTCTGACTCCTTCAGGTGAGGTGCCCAGGACCGGCCACAATACTGAAGGCAAGACCTGACCAGTGCAGGATACAGTAGAATGATCGCTTCCCGTGATTTTGAAATTACACTTCTATCAGTGGCAGAGCTGGGCTATTCATTATGCACAGTGAAATGCTCACATCGGGTGCTGTGCAGCAAGGAATGACCGACTGGCCCTGCCACTGCCTCCCTCCGATATCAAATGCTGCCTTTCACAGTGTAGCCGTGCATGGGCTGTGCTGCTCGCCGTGCCGGGTTTGCTGCACTGCCCCCTGCTGTCACTCATCACAAGATCCCCCTCTTTCTACCTGCCCACTTGGTTCCTCCCTGCTGTAGCTGCCACCACCACGGCACCAGACCCCCGCGCAGAGCAAGTGAGCCAGCCTGCCTGACTACAGTGGCATCACAAGCCCTTGGTTTTTGTTCTTGGGTTTTTTTTTTTTTTTGGTGTTGAAGAGACAGCATGTTTGTTTGTTTGTTTGTTTGTTTGTTTTTGCATTTGTATGCTGCCCCACAGCCAGAAGCTCTCTGGGCAGCTCACAGAGCAATATGAAAATACAAATAAAATAAATAACAATAACAACCAAAACCATAAAGCATAACAGGATTAAAATACAATATAAATACAACCATATAAATAGAACAGGAGAGAATAAGCACGATATAACCAATAAAACAACAACCAATAAAACAATAAACCAGCAGCAAACCAATAGCCAAATCTAAGAACAGATTCTAATTTTTTTAAAAGTCTTAACTTGGTGCCAAAAGCAAGGTCAGGTAGGTGCCAGTTGCACCTCTCTTGTGCACAGGTCTGGCGGCCGCGGTGGCAGCATGCCTGGATGATTTTGGGGAGGGCAAAGGGAGATCGTGTTATCAAGCAGAGAGAGGAGGAAAAGGATGAAAGCAGCATGTGACTTATAGTAATAAGAAAGTGACAAGGCACTTTTTTAAAAGTGCTCGCTGCAGGGAGGAAAAAATGCTAAAAGGTACTTTTCCTTTCCACCAGCAGCTGCAGGAAGGGACGCTCTGCCCCTGCTTTTTCGTGGCGCAACGGTTTGCCCCTGCTTTACTCATCCAGAAACTGAAAGCTCCGAGAACAGCTGCTCCCACCCCCATGAAGTAGAGAACGGGGAAGCAACTGAGCATGCGTGTTAGTGAGCTGCAGCGTCGTGCGCCTCATTGTGCTTGAAAACTCTGCCTTCGTTCCACACCCCTCTCCAAATCATCCTTTCAAGCACTGACATTAACTTCTTAGTTAGGTCAATTGCTATTTTTGTATTTTATGGGTTTGCCAAAGTGCCTCCTTGACCCTATAAAGTTCACAAATGTAACCTTTTCTGGCAGGCCTGTTCAAGATGACTTTAGTTTAGAAGGCATGTCAAAGGCATGTAATTAGAGTGAAATGTAACTTTTCTTTATAGTGTTGTGATAATCACTTTCCTATCCATGTCGAAGTATCCAATCACCTTCCTGAGTATTGTGTTCACTCCCCTTTTGTGTATTCTATATAACCCTAAGGAAAATATCATGGGGTGTTCCTATTTTGGCCACCCATGGATCCATGCATTCAATTGTAAATAAACCTGTTTGCCCTGACACGAAACTGATTCCAAGCCTATATTGCCGATCGGTGTGACAGCTAAGAGCTGCTGAAGTTCAGCCAGCCCTACACTTTTCCAAGCATTCTCCTGCTTTTTGCCCCGCAGTGCCTGTTCCTTCCTCCTGAGAGCAAGCAGTGTGAGCACGGCAAACAAAACAGACCTCTTCATAGAAGACATAAAGCTCGGACTGAATAATTTAACTATTGTCCTTATGATGCTGGAGTTGGATAAAAGGGAGGTCCCTCATTTCTTTATTTCTTTCCTCTCCCATAACGTCTTCACTGGCTCCACCTTGTTCTTAGCTGCGCTTCCTTCCACTGGCAGAGAACTTGCTATAAACATGTTGCAAAAGGGTGTGTGAGGGTATGTGTGTTTCTGTATGAGCATTCAAGGAACTTCCTCCTCTCAAAGGTTATCAAAGTGCCACAGCTGCAGTGGAAATCACATTATTATTATTATGTATTCTACATTTTTACTCAAAAGCAAGCTCCAGAGAGTTAGACAGGACTTTTCTGCTGAGCAAGCATGCAGTAGGATTACAGTACAGCCACAGAGTTGTTTGAGGAAAGCCTCAGCAGTGCTACAACTTGAATGAGAGCTTGAATTCATCAGGTCTTACTTGATGGCTCCCCTGCTTTCTGGTTTTGCTGTAGTTAATCTGTGGGGCGCAAGCACATTTTGTTGGGCTTTTGTGACCAGTCTTGGGATTGACTGATTGATTTCTATAAGCCATCTCATTTGCTCAAAAGTATATAGCAAAACAATCCTGTTGTCGCACAAATCTGCACCTGTGACTCGGTAGCCCATGGGCGTTCCCCAGAGGGTAAAGGGCAAGTGGGGGTGGGGGGGTGGCTTGTGGGAGAGCAGACAGGTGGACTCATCAGACCAGTGGGGCTGCCCCCCTTCTTACAATAAGGGAATAAGGCTTTGCTCGTGACATCTTGGCAGGGAGATGCAGGGAACGCAGGCCGTGTCAGCAACAACACCTGAAACATATGCTTTTGAAGGACTCCTGTTCTTTTTCCCGTGTGGCTTTAGAAAGGTGAGCTGGAACCACAGACCAGCAGTCGACTGTCTGCTGTTTTGCTCCCAGCTTCCAGCAGATAGATGGTGACTAACCCTCCAGTCCTCACAAATTTTAAAATGGAGGATTTGCTATCTGCCTTGTCCCCCCTTTTTTCTTTTTTTTGCACCCTTGGAATTCAGTACTGCATTAGTTACGACTGGCACAGATGTCCCCAAGAGGAGAAATACTGAAGTGCCCCAAAGCTGCAAAGATGCTGCAGTCCCAGGACACAAAAGGGGGACTGCACAAAATGTTCATGCCTAATCTTGTACAGCATTCCAAGGGTGAAAAAGAAAAGGTAAAAAGCACAAAAGCAGGACTGCACTGAATATCAAGAAAACAATCTGGGCACAGGGGGAAAAAACGGGCGACAGTGTCGGGAAAGCATCAACGGCAACTGCCACAAAGAAAACCAGGTTCAGTCAGGAAAGCCCCTTTTGCCTTCAACCTCAGCAGTTTTATTGAAAGATTACCCAGGACCACTGCAGTGACTTACGACAGCAGGCTACCCGGTAGAGGTCTCCACTACCAACTACAAGCTTTTAGAACGTATACACAGAGTGTTTCAATAAATAAATAAAACTTTTATACGCAGTCTCTTATGCATGGCATTTCAGGATGGCTCACAATCAGTAAAATCAAATGCATTAGAACAATCTAAACAATAAATAACATATAGCCAATAAAACACAACTGTTGCATTAAAATACTAATTTTTAAAATGACAGTTGAATAAAAAGGTTTTGACCTGGTGCCAAAAGGAATATAAGCTTGGCTCCAGGGGAACCTCTCCGGGGAGCACTTTCTATAATCTGGGCACCACCAGAGAGAAGGCCCTACTCTGAGTAGATGTTCTTTTTACCTCCTTCAAGGAGGTTCTCGGAGCAGGGCCTCCCTCACTGATTTTAAGGGGTGTGAGGGTATATAAGGAAGGAGAAGTTCCTTCAGGTAACTTGGTCAGATGAGAGGTCTCCAGAGGGGCTCAGTACGATAACATTTGGTTCAGGATATTAACATAAGGATCACAGGATTATTGTGAGTCTTGGCATGCAAACGAGGGTGGTTGCAATGCTGTCAACCTGGCAGCCTGACCAATTCTTGCTGATCAGCCAAACAAGAGCCCTGGCAGCTTCTTGGGGGAAGCCATCAAGTCCCACTTCTTAAAGTAACAGCAAATGCCAAACAATAACCTGGCTTGGAATTTTTGGGTGCTTCCTTGAGAAAGGAGTGCAGGCATTTTATAACACAAAAGCACATATGCACCCCTTTTCTACCAGGATTTAGCTGAATTTTCCCAACAATAGCAATCTGGACACAAACGCGCATTGTGGTCCCCCAAGGAAAGATCTTGTCATCAAAGGGAGGTCCTAGCTAGGTGAATCCTGATGAAAGTCCATTGTGGCCACGGGGCATGAAACTGAATCTGCCAGGTGGTTTCAATCTCAAAGTGCAGAATGAAAGTCAAAGAAATTCAGATGGCAGTTGAAAAAAAGGACGAATCTGGAAGGGGCATTCAATCACCGGCACTTCACTTGTATGGAGTTGGATGGGGGTAATGCAGAAAAGAGCAACAAAAGTGATCAGCTGGAGTAACTCCCCTGCATGGAAAAGATTTCAAATATAGAACTTCAAAGTTGCTCAGCTTTGAAAAGGGGGTGAGTGAGGTGAGATATGACAGAGATGCGAGGTATGCAGAAAGTGGACAGGAAGACATTTTTCTCCCTCTCATGAACCCAGTGGGAGATCCCAGACTGAGAGAAGCAGGCACTTCACATCGGGCATCATGGTAAATTTATTACCATGCCACACACCAATTACTTTAAAGCGGATTAAGGTTTTGACTGTAAAATTATTATTATTATTATTATTATTATTATTATTACTAAAACAATATTAATTGTAAAGTTATTGTTGTTGTTGCTATTATTATTATTATTATTTAGCATATGGCAATGGAACAATTAGCCAGGAGTCCACAATGCTAACACAGAGTAGATGTTTGGCTGCCCTCCATTGCTAGTTCTGTGTACACTCATGCACTTATCCAGTGCGCACCGAGGGGGTGGACTAGCGGGTGCTCGGGTTGGTGGCTCGCCCGTGGATCCCTCACATCCGAGCAGCTAGTAAAACAAATTGAACCCTTTGGATGTTCCTCTCCAAGGGTGGCTGCACCAGGCTTCTCTTCTGCTGTGTGAAGTGATGAACGGTGTCAGCGTCAGGAGCCGATACTTGTGTCCCGTATCAAACTTGGCCTTGTCCCTCCCCTCACCCTCGAAGGGCTCATGCGCCAAGGAAGGTTTGGCCTCCCTTTTGTCAAGTTTGGCACTTGGTTTTTGCTACCAGTCCTGCTTTCTTGCCTCCCCCCTCCCTCCCTCCCTCCATTCAGCTGACAGCGGGCGGTGCTCTCCAGAGGAAGGAAGTCATTTATATTTGCAAGCCTACTGAGCTTAGCACAGCTTGGGCAAGAGAAATGATTTACTTCGGATGGAAAGAACTTCTGAGAAACAGCTGAGTACCCTTCCTCTTCTTCTAACTTAACAGGTAAGCATGGGGAAAGAGTGAAGGGGCTGAGCAGTCAGACGAGAAAGGAGAAATATTATTTATTTATTTATTTATTTATTTATTTATTTATTTATTTAGGAAGCTTCTATGCCACCCCATTTGCCGAAATATGGAGGTAAATAGGATGGATGCAAGAGGAGAAACAAGAGAAGAGCAGAACAAGGAGACGTGTGGGTTGGAAATTAAACTGGGAAGTAAAACCCAGAAGCAGTAGGCTAAAAGTTTTAAAAGCTTGACTAGGGTCCAAGCCTGGTCCTGAGTAGCAGGTCAGTGCAAGATAATTTCCTGCATGGGGTGTGGAACAAGATGGTGCTTCCTGTTCTACCAAAAGCAGATTACGGGACAGGCGGGTGAGCCTTGCTTTGGCCCTGGTGACTGAGGAACATCCTCTGGCATTCCTGAGGGCAGCAAGTTAATCGAGGGAGTGCAGAGCAGGTTGCTTGCAGCACACAGGTCTGGCTTCCAGCCGAGGCTGATAATGAGGGGGCAAAAGCTGCTGCCCCCCTCCACCCAGCAACTGCTGCCTGGGGCGGCAGTCCCACCTGCCGAATGATAGGGCCAGCCCAGGGAGGGAGTCGAGGCTCTAAAAAGGATCCACAGAGAAATGAACCCAACAATGCTGGGGGCCCTGAAGCAATCAGTCTGTCTTGCAAAGTGAAACTGGGCTGCTGGGGATGATAGGAGTTGAAGTCCAGCACTTCTGGAAGGCACCCAGTTCAAGGAAGCCTGCTTTAAGTGCCCATTAAAATAGCATGCTAAAAACTGGTGCTGTCATTTTTCAAAAAACAAGCAGGGCCAAGATGGAGCCAAGCTTACTCTGTGCTGTCTTTCTGTGCTGTTTTCCTGAAGCTGCTGTACATATCGAAACAAAATGATTATAAAAATATGAGAGCCAACATGGCATGCTGCTTAGAGTGGGGGACTGAGGACTTGGGCAACCAGGGTCCTAGATCGTGCTCAGCCATGAAGCTCACTGGGCAACTTTGTGCCAGAAATGGCTTCTCAGCTCACCCACCTTGCAGGATCTTTGTGAGGATCAAATGGAGCAACGGAAGCTGCATTGGGTTCCTCACAACAGGAAAAAAGGCGAGATATAAATGCATAGTAAGACTATGTGGCAGAACTGCCTAGGGTAACAAAGCTTGTCATTCCAAAGTGAGAAATGCATGAATGAGGGGAGATGCTACCACTCAGAGGCAGTATTGGGGGGTGACCTACGAGGGTTGGTGCTCCAGATCTCTGGGAACCCATCTTCCCCACCACCTTGCTGTCCCTGGCCACCTGCTGAAATAAAAATACAGTGACCCTCGTAATCTCTGTTGCATCTGGGCTCCCTGAATGCATAAGTTTTATGCCCACTCCTTGAATGTGTTTGCCAGAGGTTCTTGCTTGACATCAATGCTTGCCTCTCTCCTGCCCATGCCTCCTCCTCCTCCTCCTCCTCCACCACCCCCATCCCCACCATCAAATAGCAGTATTCATAGAAGATTGGGCCTTTATTCTTTTACAAATATACATTTATTGTGTGTTACAAAACCAAAACCAAACCATACAGAAAGAAAACAAGAATAAAATAAACCAAAACATTAGAATTTGGGGTAAGAGTTAGAAAGATCCAAAGCACCAGTTACATATATTCTATACATCCCTATTGTGTATCTAACACGGTACACCTAAACTGGACTCGGAGAATGAAAAGCACTAGAGGCCTGCAGTTGGGCGAGGTGCTCCAGGAAGTGGATGCTGATCTGCTCACAGCACTCTTCTCACTTCCTAGATCTGTCTCAGTGCAGCTTCAGGCCTGATGTTGAAATGAAAGCCCTGCTTCCCTTGGACTACTCGGGTATCACTATCGCCCTAAACGGCTCTGGTGCGCCTGCAACTGGAGTATTGTGCTCAGTTCTCGGCCGCTCATTACAGGAAGGATATAGCCAGGTTAGAGTTAGAGTCAGTGCAGCGAAGGGCCACAAGGTTGGTGGCCGGTTTGCAGGGGATGGGGTATGAGGCGAGACTGAGGGAACTGGGTCTCTTCAGCCTGGAGAAGAGGAGACTCAGAGCGGATATGTTGGTGACATACAGGTATGTGAGGGGGTGTCACACGGATGTGGGTAGAGACCTGTTCTCCCCTGCAGAGGAAGGCAGGACGCGCTCCAGCGGAGTAAAGCTCAGGGAACCCAGGTTCCATTTAGGTGCCAGGAAGCACTTCCTGACAGTTAGGACCCCGAGGGTGTGGAATGGGCTTCCACGAGAGGTCGTTGAGGCCCCATCGGTGAGGGTGTTCAGAGATAGGCTGGACCTGCACATGGTGGGCATGTCGTGAGCGGAGCCGGCTGGTGCCGGAGGTCAGACTAGATGGCCCGGGAGACCCCTTCTGACTCGCTCTACAAGTTGCATGTTTCTATGAGTCATATGTTTCTATGTTACTCAGCAGCTTTTGATCTGCATCGTCTGTCTGACTGGGGTGCAGAGGCATTGAACTGTGGGGGTTTCAGAAACTGCGGCTGGGGGATTTTTGCTCCCCCCCCATGGCAGTTATCCTCCAGGGTTTCACGGGGCTCTCTTTTACCCATGGAGCACAGAACTACAGAGAGGGGTTATTCAGAGATGTGGGCTGAAGTACCACCAGCAAGTGAATGATACCAGCTCTCACTCTCCTGTTCTCTCCCACTGCTCCCCCAAGCTGCCTTTCCATCTAATACCTGTGAAGCAGCTGGTATTCTGAGCCAGTTCTGGGGGAGGGAAATGGACCAAAGAAGGCCCAAAAAGGTGAGCTCCAGTCCAAACAATTGAAAGCACTGTGGATGCTTGGCTTGTCTGTCCAGCTGAGTGGTGCTTACCATGTTCTGGGGCACACTGCACTTCCCCAAAAGTTAAAGTTTATTGGCTGGGCATAGGGGTGCTTTTGACTCGGTGGTAGCTCACAGCACCTCGTATCAGCTACCTGCACAAGAATAGACCATTATTCTGGCTCCGGTAACCTCCCATTACTCTCAGGATTAACTTGCAACCTGTTAAATGAGGGGCTGCCTGGAAAACCAGCTCAAAATAGGACAGACAGATGGTTAACTGAGATTGGTCATTTTATGCCAGTACTTTGTTATCTGCTCTGGCTGCCCATCCATTTCGATGTTGAATTCAAAGAGAGGGCAATATTAAAACCCTGAATGGCTTGGCACCAGGTTACCAAAATGAAAGTCTCCTTCCATATAACTCTTCCAAGTTTGTAAGGACATCATTTCAGCCCTGCAGGGCCCACCATTGAATGTGGCAAGGCAGGTGGCTATGAGAGAGGGAAACTTTTCAGTGCTGCATCATTCCTTTCCCAGAAAGGCTCACTTGGCACCTACACTGTGGTCATCCCAGTGCCAAGTGGAGACCTTATTTTCCCAATCCTTTAAAAAATGTTTTGGGATTTCCAGATCATAGCACTGCTTGTATCCTTTGCTGCTCTTTCGCTCTGGTTTTATCTAGTACCAATCTTGAGTGTTTTGATATTGTTGGGAAAGTCCAAATAGAGCCTTACATAAAAAGGTATGCTTATTGTGAGTCTTTTTATTATTAAAATAATAAGCAGTGCCCTTACTCCTCTCCCTTAGAAGGGACTAGAACTTTTCACCCAGTTCCGTATGCCTGGGAAAGCAGATAGCCCTGGAGGCTTCAGAATTGTATCCATTCACCTGCAGAGCAATCATACAGGGGAGGCTGCAAGATGCATCCTATCAATAGATGAGAACCCTTAACCCTTTCAGGTATGCTTGCACATGCCTTCAAACTGCGGTTACATTCCACACTTACCGTGCAATTGCAAAGTAAGACAAAGTATCCCGCTAGCTCTCCGGCTGGGAGAAGCAGCACTGAATAGATTCTCTTTGTCCTGATGTAATCTCTTTCTACACCTGGGATCAGTTATAATTCATATCGCTCAACTATTTGTCTCCTCATCACCCTATAACTCTGGAACATTTTGTAACATTGTTCATCACCCTATAACTCTGGAACATTTTGTAACATTGTAACAAGCCTTACATTGTTCTGTTTGTACTTGTATTGTCCTCTGTAAATGTATCCATTCATCCCTCATCATCACTCCAAAACTGTGTATGACCCACAACCTAGAGAATATTCTGTATATGCTCAGGAAGCTTGTAGTTGGTTTGGTTCACTGGTACCCTGCAGTGTTGTTGTTGTTGTTGTTGTTTTTCTCTGTCAGAGAGGGATGTCCTGTCAATAAACTACTGAAACTGAATGTAGCATCTTCAGTGTGAATCCGAACCTACATTCTCCTGGTTCTATGATTCTGAGATTTCCTGACAATATCTCATCTTTTTTGTGAGTTTATTCTATTTATTTATATATCATCTAAAATCTTGGTCATTAGGTGGCTTAAAAATGTAACAATGACATACTTGAACCGAAAGTTATCTCCCAGGAATTAGACTTGCATAGCGAATGTTTTGACTTTCCTCCACCAGAACCCTTCTTTTTGGGCAATAGCAAAAGTGCGTATAGTCAAGGTGGCTTTCCCAGTTGCAAAGTATGGCTGTGAAAACTGGACCATAAGGAAGGCTGAGCACCAAAGGATTGAGGCCTTTGAATTGTGGTGCAGGAGGAGACTCCTGCCAGTCCCTTGGACCGCAAGGGGATCAAACCAGTCAGTCCTAGAGGAGATCAACCCTGACTGCTCTTTAGAAGCCCAGATGCTGAAGATGAAACTCAAATACTTTGGCCACCTAATGAGAAGGAAGGACTCCCTGGAGAAGAGCCTAATGCTGGGAACAATAGATGGCAAAAGAAGGAGGGGACGGCAGAGGATGAGGTGGCTGGATGGAGTCACTGAGGCAGTCGGTGTGAGCTTGAGTGGACTCTGTGGGATGGTGGAGGACAGGAAGGCCTGGAGGAATGTTGTCCATGGGGTCGCGATGGGTCAGATGCGACTTCACAACTAGCAACCACAACAAATTTCTTGTATAGCTTGATGCCATGATCTTGGCTCTAGACCAAGGAGCTCAGAATTCTGTTAAGCTTGACTCACTGCACTGATCCTCTTCCTTCAACCCCCCTGAGTAATCACAAACCCATGTGAAACAGCCTGTATGTTACAGTCATAAGCACAGACTCTTTTGCTTGTGCCCCCACTCACCTGGTGGGTATTTGAGGCAGAACCTTTTGGGGAACAGCAAAAGCCCCTCCCAGGAAAGGTGAGATCATTTCCTTCCTTGTTTTGGTTTAGGAGGGCAGTAAATACTATTGCCTTTTTATGGACTTCTAGTTTGTTGCTCTTTAATACCACTCTTAAATTGTATTGTATGGTGGAGGAACATTTTTCTCCTGTGATTCTTTGTTTTACGTGAGCATTGAATGCTGTTCTTGTACAACACCCTGGGCACCTGGTTGGTGGCATCTAAAATTTGATGCTTACAATAATGGGCCATGGAGTAATTCATTCTGTAGAAGGTATTCCTTGCTACGTGTGCAGATACATGAAATTAGAACGATGAGGTTCACTGTGTTCTGAAAAGGCTCTTGTATTCCGAAATGGTATTTACTGGGTGGAATCCAACATTGTTCAAGTTGTGCTCTCCCTCATTGGGACTTTCCCTGCATTTCTGCTCCCACAGAGCTCCAGCCCAGGTCACTGGAGCAGAATTGGCAGTCAAGGTGGAAGCCAAGGAGGGAGGGGAAATCCATCCTGCCGGCTGTGTTTGTTCTGTCAGTAGAGGAGCAGCTTTGAATACAATCAGATGAGTGCCGTTTCAAGTTCAGTTGCTTGTTTATTTTACCGCTTTGCTGTGATTCCAGATTAACAAATGCCTGGTGATTTTCATGTGTCTGGAAGTGATTCAGGAACACTGTTTTCTTCATAAGGTATAAAACAGCCTGAAAATAACAGTAGGACACCACTCCTGAAAAAAGGAAGATGCCATCCCAAAATGGTGCTGAGAGTAATTCAAATGAACTGGAGCATTTGCCTGGACCTGAGCAAGCAAACCAAGCAGGTAAAGTTAGATTCACAGTTTGTCATATGAAGAAGCAAACTGGTGTTCTTCCTAGCACAGCGTCTGGCACTGCTGGGCTTGTAAGGTTGCAGATTTCTGGCATGTGAGGTATATGTACCTTTGGCCATTCAGGTGCTACCTGTGGAAGGGGAACTTCAAAGTCCCTGATGCTCCCACTTCTTATAAACCAGACTTGGACTGGGCTTTCCTTTGAATATAGGACTGTTCTCTGTAAAACAGACAAATGGCCCCCCTACTGGAAAGTAGGGTGGCTGGGTGCCCTATTTTATAGAGGACACTCCTCTGTGTTGGAGGGCTGGCAGAAGCCAATGCATGAGAATTTCTCTGAATTTTTCATTTCGTTTGAATTGCTTTTCCAAAGCAATTTCTTTCCATCAAGCTGAATAAGAAAACCAGAAAAATGGTCAGAAAAATGTGGGGGAGAGTTTTGGCACAGCATGAAAAATAAGATGTGGACACCTACTAAAACTGGAAGCTGCAGGATGTTAATGGACATTCAAGGTCAAATAGCACATCCAGCAATTTTCCTTAGACCTGACTGGAATGCGCAAAAGAAAATGTACATTGTGGAATCACACTTGTGTGTTGTTGAAAAGGACTGCTCAGAGAAACGGCAGTGTGTGTACCATTACTTATGTCCATACCGCAATGGGTCTGCTCCAGGAGTAGATGGAGCCTCCAACCTTTCCTAATTTGTCAGAGCTTGCTTCTCTTTCCCCATTTTATCTGATCACATCTCTCCTAAGTCCTTGCTTGTCTTCATGCTTTGTTTCTATTTTTCCTGGCAGAAATTAGTGCTGGGTCCAGGTTTCGGGGGGCCCTTGGGCAAGACACCCTCCATGGGCCACCTCTCTCAGTAGCTGACCTTCTCAATGCAGATGCCCTCAGCGGCTCTTGCACCTCCTGCCACTGGCTTGCTGGACAGCGGAGAGCCTGGGAGCAAGGAGGCAGTGGCTACCCCTTCGCCTCACCACCACCCTTGTCTGGGCCAGGCTGAGGAAGAGGAGCAGATCTAAGGGGTTCTTGGCAGTGGGCCACTCCTGGAGTGTGGGCCTTGAGTGGGTGTTGAACCAGGCCTAGGCCTGCACCTTCCCTGGCTGCAGATGTGCCATGCAATGCCGCTTGAGGTCGACTGTGGCAGTAGAGGATTTCTTGATGCAGGCCGGTGTGTGAGGCTGCCTGGTTTACTTGGCCCTGAATGCAGGCTTCCTTTGGCTGCTGCTAGCCGGGTTCCACCCAGTGGCCCCTCACCTTCCCTTCACCCCCTGCCCCATGTGTGTCACACTTTGCTGGGGGCAGAGCGGAAGGCAGAGAGAGATTCCCCAAGTCACAGCAATCGTGGTTCCTGCAAGCGGTTTTCACATCTCTCCTTCCCTCCTGATCCACCCCATGTAGGAGAGTGCAGAGATGACTCTAAACAAAAAGCTGTCTTGCTAGAAAAGCAGCCGGACTTTACTCTCTTGTAAGGCTGCCTTTATTTGAGTTGCAGGGCCACACGGAGTTCGTCCAGCGGGTCATTGAATGAGGCTGATGGGCACTCACACGTTTCTTGCTTTCTCTTCCTTTTTGCACCAGAAAACACCAGGAAGTGCAAGTGGCGACCACGTAAAGAGCACATTTTTTGGATCCTTGTTTGTGCCAGCCTTTTAGCTGGTAAGCTGTCCACATCCAGGAAACACTCCACTTTGGTCTGTCTGTCCTTCATTAGTATCTGGTGGACTGATGAAAGCATGAAATTGCTTGTGGATTTTGTTTTCACCCCAGTGGGCAGGTTTTCTTTCCAAATCACTCATCCCAAATTGATTTTTATACCCATAAGAGAGAGGAATGCACACAGGATCAACCCTACTATTAGGCAGAGTGTGGCAGTTGCCTTGGGTAGCATCTCATCATCATCATCATCATGTTTTTATCCTGCCTTTTTTCCTTTCAAGGCAGCCAACATCATTCTCCTCCTCCTGCTCTCAATCTTAGCCCCACAACAACCCTGTGAGGTAGGTTGGGCTGAGAGCCTGTGACTGGCCCAAAGACGCCCAGTTGGCTCTACAGCCAAGTCGGGACTAGAACCCGGGTTGCCTGAGTCCCAGCCTGAGCTCTTAACCACTGCACCACACTGGATCTGCGAAGGGGGCAGCTGCTGCCTCTGGCCATTCCTGTCTGTTGTGGGGCCTAACCATGTGCTGCACTTCCCTGCACCTAGCTGGCTTCCATGCACCCCCTGAACTAGCTGGCTGCCCCCCTCGGGTGTGATGGAGATGCTGTCCCTTTGCCAGTGCTGAACTATGCCTCAGTCAGCTTCTCTCTCCATCGGTCAGTAAAAAGTCTTGAATGCACGTCTGAGGAAAAAGTGGCAGATCCTCTTCATGCAACGGAGGAAGTTTCCTTTCCATCTTGAAGTTGATGTGGCTGCAGGATTGGGCTGCTGCTTGGCTTTCAGGCACTGCTAAAGCCAGCTGTCAATCATCCCCATCTCTGGGCAAGTGTTGCAGCTAAGCTGATAATTAGAAGCTCTCCTATCCCCTGCTGTGTGCATTGCCGAAATAAACTGGCCAACCAACAGAAAGTGAATTAAATGCAAAGATGCGCTTCACATTGCAGTTGTGAAGCTTGGCCAGAAGGGTTGTGGCTGTAGGTGCAGATCTGAAAAGATCCAAAGTGCATCTGGTAGAACTGGCAAGGTTTTGTGTGAGCCTCTCCATTGACTGCTGTGATATCTTGAAGAAACTTCTTCTGGCAAGAAAATGAATCTTAAGACAGCAAAATAGCTGATTTGTTTTAATTTTTTGTAGGAAGACAGGTGTATCTCAGTTAAGCCAAAGACACTGATGATGGCTTTTCCTGTAATGCATTTATTCACTTTGATTTCTATGTATATTGATTTAAAATATTTCTAGGACACTTTTGAGGGCAGGAGCCCTTCCAAGTTGTATGCAGCAGTATAAGGATACTTGTCTAGGGATCGTATATAAAAGCTTTAAATAAATAAATGCTAAAATTCATAAAAGCCCTCCCACTGCTGGTGCAGTAATAAAGAGAACAATTGTTTCAAAAATAGCAGATGCCAGCATACATAAGCAAGAACCTGCAGCAAAGAGCAGTTACCACTCGATCAAGAAAACCTAAGCAGAGAAAGGTCAGGGGAATAAGTGAGTAAGGAAGCGAGTACCACAAGGGCTAAAGTGAGTAAGGAAGTGAGTACCGCAAGGGCTATGCCAGTCTTTCTCAACCTGGTGTCCTCCAGAGGTTGTGGATCTTAACTCCCATTGGCTCCAGCTAGCATGGGCACTAGGCAGGGCGCTGGGAGTTGTAGTCCAAAGCATTAGGTTGGAGATGGCTGTCCTGAGAACATGTTGCATTGTGCTAATCCGTGTCTGTAAAAAATAATAACCTTGAATGTCTCATTCTTTCTTTCCATAGTGATAACAGTACTAGCAATCATTAACAAGTGTGACTGTCGCTCTATTCAAGCATGCCCACCGTCATGGATTGGGTATAAGGAAAACTGCTACTATTTTTCGAAGGCAGAAAGAAACTGGACTTCAAGCCAGAAGTTTTGCTCTTCCCATAATGCTTCTTTGGCTAGGATTGAAGAGAAAGATCAGGTGAGAGACAGAAGGAATCCGCTCTTCATAGTCCTTTGCTGTGAACTGGTTGCCCAGTATTAGTCTTCTTTAGAGAAAGAGCAAGTATTTGCTGCAGGAGAGAGAATTTGGCTCAGGTTAAAAAAGAGCCGAAACTAGGGGGTCACAGCACACCACGAGTGGACCCCTTACCTTGGTTCTGCTCTCACTCACTCACCCAATCATTTGCTTCTCTTTCTTCCCTTTCTCCCTGCAGCCCCCTTTTGCCTCTGTTCCACCTCCAAATCCACAAAGATGTGGAACAGAAAGTGGATTTAACACTGAGCTGCTAATTATAAGCCTGCAGGTCTCCACAAACAGCATTATATTTCATGCTTACCACCACCCAGGCAATGGGGGCTTCCTAGCCTGTAATGCAGGCCTGTGGACAACCAACATGTTCAAGGGCAGGGTGTCAAAACCAAGTTCTTCTGGTTTGCAGGCCTTTTGAAGACAAAACTGAAAGCTGCTTTTTAATTATTTCTTCATTAAAACAATAGGGGCAGAGAAAATTTAGCTGGGGCAATGTCCCCTTGCCCACCTATGGCTATAGGCCTGTTCTGAGGTATGTAGAAGGACTGCACTTTCCTATTGCCTAGATAGTTCAGGGGTTTTTATTCCTTTGGGACCCATGGGCACATTTCAAAATTTGAGAAATGTGAGGGCACCACGGCAAAATGGTTCTGGGGAAGGTTAGGTGAGTCACTGAATGGCTGCCACAGGGGCCTGGCTAGTCTAAAGAGCAGGAAGGAGTTAAAAGCAAGACGCGGGGTGGTTAAAAAGGCAGAGGAGAAAACGAGCAAGCACAGTTAGGAGCAAGCGCAGTTAGAAATGGGCCATGGAGCGAAACAGCATGATAAAGGGGTGAACGGGAAAGAAAGCCCAGGCCAGGGGCTAGGATGAGTAATTAGAAAGCTAGGGTAGATGAGAGATTGGGTGGTGAGAAATAGCAAGGCTATGTAAAATTGCTGCAAACTGTATTTGCCTATATAGGCATATCATATGCATTCATTGCTATGGATACATAAAATCTATATTTAAAAGAGATTAATTCTTGTTTTTGTTGGTCTGCCCAGACCCTACTCTACCTTATTTTGGGGTACCAGAGCCTGGCTCTAGTTCACACATCTGTCATCAACTGATCCATGGTTTTCTACTTAATCAGGGGTAAGCAACCACGTGCTTGCCAGATGTCTTGAACTACAACTCCCATTAGCCCCAGGCATCATGGCCACTGGTCAGGGATTCTGGGAGTTGTAGTCCAAACCACCTGGAGGGCACCTTGCACATTTGAGCTACTCTGTCATTGCACACCTACGGCAGAAATGTGGGGAAAGAAGAGCTTGGATCTCATGGCTGCAGCAGTTCTGGGTAGAAAAGTGGTTGTCAGCAGCCCAACCTTCTTAGGCTGCCGCATGTGTTCACCAATGTAGCCTAGAATTAGTTCCTTACTGACCTTAGCTGGACCTGCACACCAAGCCAAAATAAGTCAAATTGGAATCCTTCTCCTCCCCCTCCGCTCCAAAAGCCCTGCAGTGTGGACTAACATTTTGGAAAGGACCTCCCTTTGGTCTGTTGTGCAAAAGGCCCTCTTTGCCCTCCCACCTCCAGCAGAACGGGGGAGGAGGGGCACCCTCTCCCACTGCTGCCCAGTTTGCCTCTCTGTGCATGGGAGACACGGGCAGCCCCACCCAGTGTTGGCATACAATGCTCCAGGTGCTCAGTCAGAGCCGTTTCTCCATGCCTGCTGCCAAACATTCCTGTGTGACCCAAAATGTCCTACTGGGACCCAAAGAGAACTGATCAGTTCAGGGGTGTTGAATCTCAGGCCAGTGGGCCAAATCCAGCTTGCCGGGGTCCCAGGCCAGCCCTCCAAGATGGTCGTGCTCGATGCCCCACCCACTTTGCATGGCATTTTCTTGCATTTCTATATTTCTTTCCCCACTCTACTAAGTTGCACTGCCTCTCCTGAGGCTTAGCTCATGGCAGGAAAATTCTTCAGTGAAACTGTGCTGGCTTTGTGTATTTTTGACCCTGTCTCCTTTCCCCCACCCCTGCTTGCCTTTGGTTCCACCCAGCACTGGGACACGGGCAGTGAAAGGCATCTCCCAAACTGAATGGAGCCCTAAGGTTCGTTGCTGGCAAGCCACTAATACAGCTCAGGGCTCTGATATCCATCTCTTCTGGTTTTGAAAGGATTTCGTGATGCTTAACAAAGGCAAAGGTTCCTGCTGGATTGGGCTCACGAGAGATTCGGGTCAGCCCTGGAAATGGTTGGATGGAGGCAATTCAACGTGAGTTCCAAGTTCCATTTGTCTTTAGAAATGAGGCCTCAGTAATAAGCAAGAAATGGTAATGGGGTGAGAGATGAGCCACTGGAGATGCGACTATTCACAATTTCTAGGTAGCCAGGTTTGCCCAAAAAATGATCAGGCATTTTCAAGAAAAAGAGAATTACTGCGTTCATTCTAGTGGTAACCCCACCTCAACATGCAGAAAAGAAGTGGGCATTCTAGGATGAAGGGCTAAAATAAAGAGTGTTCTGGATGATCTACCAATCCTTTATTTTGCCATACCCTCTAATCACTGGCCCATTAAACATTTCTGCTAAGATCTTCCAGTCGAATATTGTCAGTGTGTCTGACTTCCACTACTTTGGAAAAATGTATAACAAGCTTTCCCAAAAATTCAGGAGCTGAATCCCTTGATACCCCTATTTCCAGAGAAGATAATGCAAACCTCGGATTTCTCTAAAAAAAAATCTCTCCCAGTTTCCCGAATGGAGAGTGCCCAGTCTGGAGAATGACTGAGCTTCACCAAGTGACTTCCAAATGCTTTGAGCTGCAGCCTTCTTTTGTAGAAGAGAGGTGGGCAGATTCAAGCAGCAATTCTTCTCATTCACAGAACCTATTTTCCTTCTCAATAGTCACCTGTGGCTTGGAATATGATTATAGGCAGGGGGCCCACTGGTCCCAGTCAATGCCTTTGCCCATTTTTCCTACCTGTTTGCAGCCTTTGCAAATCAATTCTAACTGAAGAGAACTAAACTAAATCTAACTCTAGATTTAGTGTGATTGGGGTGTGGGATGCAACTTGATTAAAGAATGTATTTTATTTGGTGGGAAATCGATTTACTGGTTTTGCCTTCTGTGAAATTTAAATAAATCCTAGTCATTCTCTCTAGATGTATACATTTAGATATGCTGTAATATATGCAAGGGTTACGTAGTTTTTTTTCCCTCAGAATGAGCCAGGGACACCCATTTTGAAACTCCTGAATTTAGGGATCTGTTTGGGGATATGTTTGATTGAGTAAGACTTTCCCAATAGTATGTGCAATAGTACGTGCAGATAACTATCAGCTGCTACTGGGGAAAGCTTGACTCAAGCTTTGTGGTGCTTGTATTGCAGTTTGGAAGTTATGGGTGATGGAGGTGATTGTGCCTATTTCAATGATGAAACCAAAGCAAGCTCCGCAAGGTGCTACGTAGAACACTGTTGGATCTGCCGCAAATCAGCTGCATCTACTTGTCTGCCTGTTACTTGAGAAAGGATATTGCAAAGGAGAGAAACTACTGCATTTTTGCACTGTCTGTTTTCTGAAACATAAAGCTAATGGTCTCCTGTGGTGTTTTTCTGTGTACCAACACAGAGAACTGGGACTGACATGGAGCCTTGGAAGCTGGAAGCTGACTGTGGTGCAGCTGCAGAACTGAAAACACTGCACAGCAGCCTTTTCTTTCTTCTTCTTTCCCTGTCTTTTAATATTTATGCAATTTTAAATTAATTTTAATTCTGTTAATGTTTTTGTCTATTATAGTATTCTGTTTTAAGTTGTTTGGCTGTAAGCCACCCAAAGAGTTGGGCTATGAGCAGTGTAGAAATGAATATATAGATTCAATATATATAATGAATATATATAATGAATATTTTATTTATTTTCTATTTATATCCTGCCTTTTCCCTACAAAGGGCTCAAGGCAGCTTACATCTCCTCCATCTTATCCTCACAACAACAACCCTGTGAGGTAGGTTGGGCTGAGAGTCTGTGACTGGCCCAAAGTCACCCAGTTGGCTCCATGGCTGAGCGGGGACTCGAACCCAGATCGTTAGAGTCCCAGTCCCATGCTCTTAACCACTACACCACACTGAAGTCCCGCAATTAAGGCTCAAATGATCAGTTTCTTGCAAGGGCAAATAGGTTTACTTACAATTAAATGCATGGATCTGTGGGTGCCCGAGACAGGAACACCCAATGCTAATTCCATTAGGGTACATAGAATACACAAAAGGGGAGTGAATACAATACACAGGAACGTGATTGGATAGGAAAGTGATTGGATACAGGTCACAGCATCATAAAATGACTTGATTGTGGATGAGGGGGCCGACCTGGCTTGCATAACGGAGACCTGGGCAGGAGAGGGAGGGGATGTTGCCCTCTCCCAACTGTGTCCGCCCGGGTATCTGGTTCAACACTGTTCACGCCCAGAAGGGAGGGGAGGGGGAGTCGCGTTGGTTTACCGAGCCTCCATCTCTCTCATGGGTCTTCCGGTCCCTTCAAGACCAGGGCTGGAGTGCCTCTACTTGGTGTTGGGCGAACGAGACAGACTGGGGATTCTATTGGTGTACCGTGCACCTTTCTGCCCAGCAGTCTCCCTATCTGAGCTGACAGAGACCGTCTTGGACCTGGTGTTGAGGACCCCCAGGATGTTGGTCCTGGGGGACTTCAATCTCCATGCCGAGTCTGGACTGACCGGGGCGGCTCAGGACTTCATGGCCTCTATGATGGCCATGGGCCTGTCTCAACACGTCATCGGCCCGACCCATGAACGTGGACACACTCTGGACCTGGTTTTCTCGACGGGGCAGGAAGAGGATGACCTGAGGGTGAGGAATTTATGTTTGACTCCCCTGTCATGGTCAGATCACCTCCTGGTGAGGTTTGTGCTCAAGAGCGGCCTCTCCGTCTATAAGAGTGCAGACCCGATTGTATGGGCCCACCCCCGGAGCTGGATGGATCCGGATGGATTCCTGAAGGCCCTGGGGGAGTTTCTGGCTGACAAGACTGGTGCTCCTGTCGAGGCTCTGGTCGAACTGTGGAACGGAGAGATGACCAGGGCTGTGGACACGATCGCTCCTAAGCGTCCTCTCTCACCAGGCAGAGTCCGCTCTTCCCCTTGGTATACACCTGAATTGCGGGCGATGAAGTGGGTTGGGAGACAACTAGAGCATAGGTGGAGGAAATCACGGGATGAATCTGACCGAACACACTTGAGAGCCCACTATCGGGGCTATGCTGTGGCGGTGAGGGCGGCAAAAAAGAAGTTTTTTTCCGCTTCCATTGCCTCCTCACAATGCCGCCCGGTGGAGCTTTTTCGAGTGGTACAAGGCCTGGTTTGCCTGGGTCCTAAGGAAGATCCGATGCCACCCTCAAAGGCCTGTTGTGATGACTTTGCCAGGCATTTCAGGGAGAAAATCGCTCAGATTCGTCACGAGCTGGACTCCACTAACGAATCAGAGGTTTCTGGGGAGACGCCAATGCTACCGTCTGGTCCAAAATTATTGGAGGAATTTCAATTATTGCGGCCCGATGATGTGGACAAGGTGCTTGGACGAGTACGTCCCACCACTTGCCTATTGGATCCTTGCCCGTCTTGGTGAATAAATAACTCCAAGCAGGGGATTGGGACCTGGATCTTGGAAGTGGTTAACGCTTCTCTGAGGGAGGGTCGAGTGCCTGCCCCTTTAAAGGAGGCGGTAATACGACTAGTCCTGAAGAAAGCGTCACTGGATCCAGAGATGGCCACTAACTATAGACCTGTGGCCAACATCCCGTTTCTGGGCAAGGTGTTGGAGCGAGTGGTGGCGGGACAACTCCAAGCACTCTTGGATGAAACTGATTATCTGGATCCTTTTCAGTCCGGCTTCAGACCTGGGTACGGTACTGAATCTGCCTTGGTCACCCTGTACGATGACCTGTGCAGGGAGAAGGACAGGGGGAGTGCATCCCTGTTGGTTCTTCTGGACCTCTCGGCGGCTTTCGATACCATCGACCATGGTATCCTTCTGGATAGGCTAGCGGGATTGGGGGTCGGAGGCACTGCTTTGCAGTGGTTCTGCTCCTATCTCAACGGTCGATTCCAGAAGGTAGTGCTGGGGGACTATGTCTCTGCGCCATGGCAGCTATGCCATGGAGTACCACAGGGCTCCATTCTATCCCCTTTGCTATTTAACATCTATATGAAACCGCTGGGAGAAGTCATCAGGAGGTATGGGCTGTGGAATCATCAATACGCTGATGATACCCAGCTCTACCTCTCGTTTTCCACTAATCCAGGTGAGGCAGTGGCTGTGCTGAACCGGTGCTTGGCCGAGGTAATGGAATGGATGAGGGCCAATAAACTGAAACTCAATCCAGACAAGATGGAGGTCCTGTTGGTTGGCAGATTGGGCTTCGGAGAGGGTGGATTTGACCTGGTCCTGAATGGTGCAACACTCCCTCTTAGGGACAAGGTCCGCAGCTTAGGAGTACTCCTCGACCCGGAGCTTTCTTTGGAAGCTCAGGTGACAGCGGTGGTGAGGAGCGCCTTCCTTCAGCTTCGGCTGATTAATCAGCTGCGCCCCTACCTGGAGTACGACTGCCTGGCGACGGTGACACACGTGCTGGTGACTTCCCGCCTAGACTTCTGTAACGCGCTTTACGTGGGGCTTCCCCTAAAGACGGTCCGAAGACTTCAATTGGTGCAAAATAGAGCTGCCAGGTTGCTGACGGGGACGGGGCGTTATGCTCACATGACTCCAGTCCTCCGTCAGCTTCACTGGCTTCCCATTGAAGCCCGGGCCCAATTCAAGGTGTTGGTTATGACCTATAAAGTCCTAAACGGCTTGGGTCCTGGCTACCTGAACGAGCGCTTACGTCCGTATATGCCCAACCGCCCCTTGAGATCTGAGGGAGAGTCCCTTCTCTGGGAACCCTCCATGAAAGAAATTAGGAGAGTAAGTACTCGGAGGAGGGCTTTCTCTGCGGTGGCGCCCAACCTATGGAATTCACTCCCCAAAGAGGTCCTCCTGGCACCGTCATTACTGGTTTTTCGGCGCCAGGTAAAGACCTTTTTATTTAAACATCATTTCAATTGTTAAAATATATGATCTGGCCAGGGCAACTTCTTCTTCCTTCTCTTTTCTCCTCCTATATTCTTTATTTACTTATTTTACACTGTTAATTTTAATTTTATATTATTATGTTTGTATCTCAGTGTATTTTTTGTATTTTTGTATTTAATGGTAATTTATTATGTTCTATTGTATTTCAATGTATCTTATTGTGTTGTAAGCCGCCCCGAGGCTTCAGCAAGGGGCGGCATAGAAATGATATAATAATAATAATAATAATAATAATAATAATAATAATAATAATAATAATAATAATAGAAAGAGTTATATCTCACTCTAATTAGATGCCTTTGACAGACCTTCTAAACTAAAGTTACCTTGAACAGGCTGGCCAAGTTAAGTAAACAAACAAAAAAAGGTTACATGTGTGAACTTACTGGGTTAGGGAGGCACTTTAGCAAGTCTGGAAAATATCGAGATTACACTTTGACAGTTACCCGTTAATGAGGTGGGTTCTTTGATCGTTACAACCAGACACTGAGGTTTCTTCTAAGACGGTGTATTGATGTATTTACGGCCGGGCAGAGGGGCAGGATGGCAAAACCTGTTTTTCTGAGTACATACATACATATATATTTGTTCATTCATTTGTTCGATTTATTATATAACAATAATAGAATGTCTCCCCCTGTCTAGTGCCTTATACCAAAGGAAACCCACTTGGATAATGTGCTGTGGTGTTTATTCTGTCAAACGCATCTTGTATTACCAGTAAGGGTTGACTAAAAGAATAGTCTTAGTTTGTTCTTGCTCAGAATTTACCCAGTTTGCACTTTCTAAGTCTAAAGCAGCACTTTTGACTCAGACACAATCTATGATTGAAGTCTGTCCTGGATAACCTTGAAATTTTGCAGTTTACTTTTAAGTACAATTCAAAGTGCTGCTCTAAGCTTTTAAAATCTGAGCTACTTGGACACATTACTCCAGGCCTCTCCCAGCTGCACTGGCTGCAGCTTGAAATGTGGGCCCATTCAAAATGCTAGTCCTAACATTAAAAGACCTAAACAGCTTGGGGCCAGGTTATCTGAAGGATCACCTCCTCCCATACATGCACAACAAGTACAAGTGCTGCTGCAGATTTGCAAGACTGCAAAATTAGAGGAGATAATGTGATAATTGAGAACAATACCTCATTTCCCTCAATCTAGAAATGTTTGTGAAGCACGGGAGAGGCCCTGTAGGATCACTGTTGGGTAAAACACAAGAAAACATAAGTTCACAGTCATAAGCACTGTAGAACACCCTCCCCAGGGAGGCTCACCTTACTTTATTTTTTTCAGCATTGGGCAAAGACCTTTTTATTTTCCCAATATTTAACAGTTAATTGATTTTATCCTTGTTTTTATCATAATTTATTGGATGCAATGTGTTGTGCGTTTGTTGTTGTATACGGTTGCTTTGGGGTTGTTGTTTTTTTGTTAGTTTTTTGTAAGCCATCCAGAGACTTTTAGTACTTAGTACTGGGGCGGCATATAAAAACTTTAAATAAATAAATAAAAATAAATAGGTGCCTCTTGTAATGATGTTCCAAGTCAGAATTTCAATTATCAGCCAGAGAGAAGGCTGGAGGCAGGAAGAAAATCTCACCAACAGGAGACTCTTCTGCCTTGAAGCCTCTTTTGTAACATCTCTTTTGTCACTGTTAATGTTGCTCACTAGCACCTGCCAGGAATCCCATCCCAGACATATGCATGCATTTAGGTCTCCACTTTTCGACTGAATTTATATGCTGTTTAATAGACCCTTAACTGACTGTTCTCAGGGATTAGGTGGGAAACTTCCTTAACAACACTGTGATAAAAGGAAACTCCAGTGATAGGAACAATGTTGAAAATAAGAAAGGCAATTGTAATGAGTTTATACTGGGATAGTCAACCTGGTATCCTCCAAATCCTATAGCTCCCATAATCCCTACTGATTGGCTATGCTGGCTGGGGTCGATGGCCCACTTCCCCTTGAAGGTTCCCTCCCACTGCTTTCTATAAATGTGTGTATACTGCACACATTCTGTCCATGTCTTCTTGATTGCCACCACCAGAACTGATCACTCAGGGTTAAAGCAACCTGCTCCCCAGGTTAAGAAAACTATGAAGGAGGTTTATGAAAATATACCATGCGAATAGGCAGCAGGGCCAGCCCAGCCACAAGGCAGGATGAGGCAGTGGCTGCAGGCTGGAGGAGACTGTGTGGGCCATTTGGCTGGCCCTGCACCTGCTAAGCTAACCTGCTGCCCTCAGGTGTAGTGAAAGATGCTCTCCCGTTGCCATTACTGATGCAATTCAGCTGCCAGTCCATTTAGCCTTTGTACGTGGAATGGGAGAGGGCGCTATCTTGCCACTTGCCTCAGTCAATAAAATGTCCTGACCTGGCCCTGGGAAGGGAATGTTTCGATTTCTCTCATGATGCTCGAAGGGTGATTGGTAGCTGCGTGGGACCATTGAAAGGAACAATGCATGGCAAAATGGATCTTGTTCCACCACAGTCGGGGCCAGCCCAAGACATGCTGCTGCCTGAAGTTCAGCAGCAAAGATGAGCCCAGCTGCTGCCCTCCAGTCAAGGCACGTGGTTCCCTTCCAGCAGCTGAATTATTTCCACCCTTGAGACAGAAAAGCCCACAGCTACTTCTTCGCCTCCTTGGCTGGAAAAAAAAAAAAAAATAACACCAATACCTGAAGTAATTAATAAGAACTCAAGAAGAGCCATGCAGGTTTGTCCTACCCAGCATCCCATGCTCACGGTGGCCCACCAACTGCCCACACATAGAACATGGGTGCAATTGCACCCTGCCGCTGCCTGTGAATTTGGAGGTAATATGCAGTCAAAGAGTCCAGGAGCTCTAAAGGGAGCACAACCCATAACAATTAAACCATTGGATTCGAATAGATGTACAAAATCCTTGTGTTTATTTTATTACAGAGAATATATTTTTGCGTGGAATTAAATCCACAGATACAGTACCTGAAGACTAGAGGACAACTAATTTACTTAAAACTCCAACAACCAAGAACTTTCAGTCCTTCCCCCCAAAAAACACCAACTACCTAAAAGCCAAAGTCTTCCTAAAATAATTCTTCTCAAATATTTTTTCATCCTCGCCAAGTATGTGAAGCTTAACTATCAACAAAGATTTGCTGGCTGCTGTTTGACACAGGTTAAAAGTTCTGTACTTTGGAGTATATCATTATTTGGAGTAGCAGAAACTTAGAACAAACGGCATCAACTTTGTGCCGTACTTATGGGAGGCCCCCTGGAGGCATCTGACCCATCCTGTATGAAGAAGGCCCCAGAATGTTCAGACAGGGTGAGGAAACTTCCATGTAGCCTCAAGTTCCTCCTCCTGCCTAATTGTGGAAGCTAAGCAGGGTCAGGACTGGTCAGAATTGGGATGGGTGACTTGAGTGTATGATTCCATGATTGTTGCTATAAATGGCCCAGAGAGCTTTGGCTATGGGCTGTACAAAATGTAATAATAGTAATAATAATAATAATAATAAAAAGCCACTGAAACACCCTTGCCTGAAACCTTGAAGATCTGCCACTGGCCACTGTCAGCAATCCTGGGCTAGATGGACCAGTGACCTTATACTCTAAGGCAGCTCACAAGGAGCCTTACAATCTAGAAAAGCCCTAAGAGGAAATGGAGGAAGACATGAGGGGATTGGTAGCAGTGCCTTTCCATAATCTTCATTGCTCTCAGTTACAAAAGAAGAGCGTCTTTTTCACAAATCCATTTGGTTACAGCAGTGCAAGCTTCTAATATCACCTTGTTCAACTTCAGCATCCCACAGCTGTTTGCCTGAGCAGGGCCTGTTACTTCCAACCTGCAGAGACAAAAAAGAAGAGAAAACTCAAAGTGTCAAAGCCTCTTCCTCACCTTGAAGGGAAGTTGCCTCTTCAACATACGTTGACTGTTTTGAGCTTTCAAGCCTTGGCTGCTATTTTCCTCCATGTCCACTGTGGTAAGTGGGGTTTACTTTGTAACATGCGTGGTTTACAGACACTCATTGCGCTGCATGTTGATGCTCTGGCTCCTCACTAGCCATACCTGCAGTGACTTATTATCAATTGGTTACCCTCTTGCTGCAGAACTGGAATTCTGACAAACTCTCGGAAGTGGAAAACAAAAACTGAAAAAGTGTGGGTGAGCACATGTGCATGAGAGAGAGAGAGAGAGAGAGAGAGAGAGAGAGAGAGAGAGAGAGAGAGAGAGAGAGAGAGAATAAACAGAACAAGTGTTGAACCCTCAACAAAAGCAGTCCACAGCACAACATTGATTGATTGATCATATTGTAAGCACCTGAAAAATAAAAAAGGCGTTGCATAGGAGAAAACAGCTCAAGGGGAAGCAAGTGCAGAGGACTGCGTAGCTCTGCTACTTTCTCTCTCCAGGCCTACAGAGTTTGCAAGAGACCCTCCCACTCTGCTCTTATATGCTGGGGGAGTGGCAGGAAAGGAGCTCGCAGAGTCATGGCAGAGTGAAAGGATGATGCCATGGTGGAGCTGATGAGAGCCACAGGTTAGAGATTTCTGCAGTGGGGACACTGAAGGGGACTTTTCCTGTCCTTAAATGTCCCCCTATAGGGGATGCCAGTGACGTGAGAGTCATTTTTGCATCACCTCTGACCGGTCCGGTCCTGAGTTCACCCAATAAGCTAACCACCAGGCCAAAAGAGGTGTGACTGGCCTTACTTAGGCAGCACCCCTCCTTGGTGCCAGGTGACTGCACAGCTTTCTACAAACACTCAGCCCTTTACACATCCTGAAGTTCTTCCTCTGAACAATTGCCACACTGATATTCCAAGCATTGCTCAGAAGTCCCCTCCAGTTTGCTTGCTTGGCGCTGGCCTCCATGGTTCAGGACTGAGATGAAAAGGAAAGGACTGGAGGAAGGCTCAAGTCCACCTTCTGCCAACATGAAAGGCTTGAACTATAGCATTCAAAACTGTTCTGAAAAACCCAGCTGAGTATAGCGGAAGAACTGAAGAATCAGTGGTCCTCTAACTGACGTTGGACTACAGCTCTCATCATCCCTGACCATTGGCCATGCTGATGGGAACTAGAGTCCAACAACATCTGGAGGGCTGCAAGTTCCCTGTCCCTGTCATAGAATGGATAATCAACTTGAAGTTTAGGTAGTTGTACATCCAAAGTGAAGATAAGAGTAAGGATTAGATGTGGAATCTGGAAGGTGGACTCTTCCAACACAGCAAATTTACCTGCCAAAACTCACATTAATGGTAGGAGAAAAATACTCACAGTGTTGTATTTAACGGGGAGCCATCTATCCAGGACCATTCCTGTGCACCTGATATGGTTGTCAGGCCAATCCACAGAAGATGCGCTCCATCAGTGATGCGTCGAATGAAGTCCTGTTGTAGACATGTTAATAAATCTAGAGATTCTAGAATATGCATTCATATGTTACAACAGTTTAGTGATAAATGTTGAAGAGCAGGAGCTTATCATAACTTGGGATGTGTGGCCCACCAGATGTTTTGACCTCTCACTTCCATCAAGCCTAGCAGGCACAGCCAATGATGAAGGACTGGCCAAAATACCTGGAGTCCCAAAAGCTGCCCAAAGCAAAGGGCGGAAATACATAACATAATACAGTGGTACTTCTGCTCATGAATGCCTCAGTTCATGACCAAATTGGATCGCAAACAAAAATTTCATAAAAATGTTAACTCAGATGGTGAACTCCACATTGGGTGGTGACTGCAATCGTGGCCATCTCCCCACTCCCCCCCACTCCCCCCACCAAGTGGGGAGATGGCCACGATCGTGCTGGGGGTGGGGGAAGATGGCCAGATCACTTCCATCTTTCCTGCAGGAGCATGCCTGTGATTGCACCTGTCTTTCCTGCACGAATGCAACTGTGATCTCAGCCATCTCCCACCCCGCAACACGATTGCACCTGTCTCCCCCCCTAGAGTGCACCCGCATTCATGCCCATCTCTCCCCCCCGCAGCGCACCTGCAATCGTGCCCATCTCCTCCCCCGCCCCCAGCACGTCAGGATGACGGGCACGTGCAGGGATGACGGGCACAATCGCGGTCATGCTGGAGGGGGGTGGCCGTGCTCATGCTCAGGGTGTGGGGGGGAGATGGCCGTGATCTTTGTTGTTCTTTGTCACTTTGCTTCACGTTTTTCTGATTAAAGAATAGTTACAGAACGGATGAACCTTATTTACCCTTATGGGGAAATTTACCCTTATGGGGAACCCCCCATGACCCTTATGGGGAAATTTAACTTGGCTCATGACCAATTTGGATCATGACCAGAGTCCTGGAACGGATTAAGTTCGTGAGCCAAGGTACCACTGTGGCTGTTTAATGGGCCAGCACAACTGCAGCCCTGTGCGTAGATGCCTAGGAGAAAGCTCCACAGAACTCAGTAGGACTTGCTTCTGACTGCAAGGCTCAACTTGTACAGTGCACAGAGCTTAAGCACATCTCCAGCCAGCTGAAATGCAATCTTTAGCTTGAATGAGAAATTCAAGCCCCTTTGCAAAGAACTTAGCATGTAAAACAGCCTTCCCCAACCTGGTGGCTCCCAAGGGCATTCGTACTGCAACTCCCAGAATTCCCATCCAGCAGGGCCATTGACTGGGAATTCTGGGTGTTGCAGACCAAACTTGCCTGGAAGGCCTAAGGTTGGGGAAGGTGGATTTTAAAGGCTAATGTGAAATGGGAACCACCCCAAAGAAAAGATGCACACAGCCTCTGTTTGGTGGCTTTCCTCTGCCTTCATGGATGTTCATCTGCCACAATCAACAGAACTGGAAGTTCTCATTATCCGAAGGGTCTGAAGCTACATTCCTTCTCCATCACACCATGGTGTATTCAAGGCAATTGGTCTTTAGGTTAGACAGACCACAATTTAAGGCAATAAGCTACGCATGCTGTTGGAAAATAAAGATCCAAGTAAAGCTTATTGAGGAAAATACACGGGTGTGTGTGTGTGTGGTTTGCATAAGATTCAGTATGGTCTCAGTATCCAGAAGCAACCTTTCCCCAATTTCAGAACAAGAGAGATCTGGCGCAGGTTAATATCAGGGAACTCTGGGGTTCTAATCAGAAGCAGCCTTCTGATACAGAGTAACTCATCTCTACAAAGTATTCTCAATGTGTTTAGGATCTCACAGATGATGCAAGATGTATCCAGCTAAGCAGCTACCCAGTCAGAGTGCAGGAATTTGCTACAAAGCAGCGAGCCTGAAATGTGGCAGCCGGGCAGAGTTTCTGAATGATTTCACAACCGCTCACATAAGGAAGTTGAAACAGAGAAGAAGATAGCACCCTTCCATAAAGTTTCCAGAATTTACTGTTTTGTCATGTCAATACCCTGCCATTACTCATATTTTCCAATCTATTATTCCACGAACGGCTAGCTGATCTTCAGTATTGTTCCATGTATGAAATCTTCAAGCTGTCATTGTGACACAATGTCATTTTTCTATCCTCAGCTACTCTGTACCCGTTATGTGACTAGAAGTTTATAAAACGCATGTTCTAGAAGCTTGTAGTTGGTTTCATCCTCTACATGGCAGCACTGTTCATGAGGTTTGTCTCCTCAGAGGGTACCTGAGGGCTCAATCTAATAAACGGCTGAGGTTTTAACAAAATCTGTCTCCCTGTTAACCTGAATGTACATTTTCATGGCTGGTGACTCAAGACGTCCTGACAATGGCTAACTGGAGCATGCTGGAAATTGTAGGCTTTTTTCCTATCTAAACATGCATAACATTGCAGCCTTAATCTCAGTGTTTAATCACACACAGTCACAATAGGTGCAATCCTGCATCCTCGGAGACTGGCTTCTCATAAGAAGGCCGCTCCTCTGCTCTTGGTGTGCCTCTGGAAATCACATGCTGCATCTTGGCTGTCCCCATCTTGGCAGAGTGACTCAGGACTGAAGAAGGGGAAGCATTTGGGGCAGCAGACAGGAAATCGGACAGAAGAACGTGTGGTGTTGTATGGGTGGGACTCTGGGGCAGATGTCCAAGGTGCTTCTCAGCAGAAGGGCCCACAGAGCATGAAGACTCACTTCCAACAGTCTGAAGTGAGTGAAGTCATGGACATCCCTGTCTGAAGACGGGCTTCCCGGTAGGAGAATTAAGTCTGGACTAAAATTCCGTTCCTACACAGCCATGAGGGCCAGTCCTTCACTGCCGCATGGCACTTGCATACCGGTGTGGGGGTAAGCATTTCTCGCCCTGAGGTGAGGTGTGTGGGTGCATCTGCTTAGAGGCTGCCAAGGTGTTGGTTGGCTCAGTGTCCTACTTTACACAGCACTGTCCTGTTTCCGAAGAGATGCCCCCTGTTTGAAAGGGTGTGTGGCTGCAGCCTGGGATAAAGCCAAGGGACCCTAAAGAGGGAGAGCGCAGCAGGGGCCTTGAAGCTGCCCATCAACCATTTGCTCCCTTTCTTGGCACTGCATAACTGGTTGCCTTCCTGTGTGGCATTCCTACGGCACTTCAGGATTTGGAGTTTATACTTTCTGAGTTTATACTTTCTTCATATGTGAAGCCACTTCTCTACCCTCCTCACTTATGTAGGTTTCAGGATTGCACCCCTTGAGTCCATGTATTTAAAAATAAAATACTTCCGAATTTGAGATGGTACCTGGAGTGTGTGATCACCTGTGTTTTAATGTGCATGTACCTTGTGCACACACTCCAAAACAGTAAAAACTGCAGTGTTGTGGAAACTCAGAGTATAATTCAAGTCTGAGTATAATCTGAGTAATTTATACTGGTCATGGGATTCAGATTTTCTTAGCACCCAACTAGGACTGCTTAGATAATGGATTATTTTCGTGGTGCAGAAAACAACACCCCTCCCAACAAGACACATCTATGGCATGAAGCTATTCATCAGTATTTACCAGTTCTTCCTTGTTGTGGAACACTGCAAGTTGTGAATTTTTGGCTGCACAGATGTTTTGACTCTTGTTCCATGTTTGTTTTTCATCAGAAGTCCAATAGCATTTGTTCTCATAAAGCATCCAGTTTTTTGGGCAGAGTTTGCACTTTAAATTATCTGTTTGTGGAGGGAGGGGGAGATGAAGACTGACATTTGCACACTTCATTCAAAATATTGTAGGTTTTTCTATTGATCTCCAACTTGTTATAAGCCAATTCATGAAATTAGACATGATGGCAACTTTCTTAAGCACAAGTATCTTTTTCTTCCTTCCTTCCTTTCTTTCTATAACAACAACAACAACAACAATAGCAACAGCAGCAGCCATAAAAATGTTGGTTGCAACCCTTTATATCTGGGATTGTGGCTCCTGAGATGTTTTGGAGTAAAAAATCTCTCATCCATCATCTTTTGCTATGTTTGCTAGGACTGAAGGGAGCTGTGGGCAAAAACAACCCCTCAATTCAGATTCAGGGTCTGAGATATCCCTCTTGAAATACTGCATTTTATGCAGAGCAGGCCCAGTCCCTACTGTCCAATTTAAATCAAGTCCTACAAGTTTCCATAGCTTCATTTCTGCATGCAAACAACCTCAACACATGCCAGGTTCAGAAACAAAAGAGCAGACAGTGCATGGGCCTGAATGCAAGCCCAATCAGTACTTGCTAAAGTCCTACTGACTTCAGTGGGAAAGTTAAGTGCATCTATTTCTTTCCCTTTTGCTCTCTTGTGCCGGAATCAATGGAACTTGATTGTGCTCACCAGTAAAATGTAACCTTAAAGTTTAAGCTGAAACATAAACATCTTAACTTGAACTGGGTTGTACCAGTGCTGCTGTTCTAAAAATGGTCAGCGAAAGCACTGAAGTTACCTGCTGAATGATTTTGGTGATGTGAATTGCAGAGAAACTTGCGCAAAGTCTGGCAGTTGTCTGGGCAGGAGTTCGGTTGCATTTCATTGCTGGGTCCTTGAAAGGAACTGGTCTTCCCCAGAGCATCTGTTGCTTCCTTCCTCTGCAAAACTTTGAATGAGACCTCAGTTTAAGTAATAAAGATTATGTGTTCAAGGGTTTTTTGTTTAATCCATCTCCAGTGGAATTATAGAAAATGTTATCTCATACTAACCCTGTCCCCTGGAATTGCTATCTTTTGTTCACATCTTCTTACGGTGAAGGCAGACTGATCTGATGCCTCTTTCCAGTGTTTTCTGTCTTGTTCTATCATGTTTTTTTAAACTAATTGTACTGTGTTGACCTGACCTGATTTGTATACTCTCTCTTTGTATATGCACATGAATGCAACAATGCAACTGGATTGTACTACATTAGCAGGCAGTTTACTGCAACTGTCCTTGATCACCTTTTCCAGTGGAGCTTTGATGGGTGTTGTGCAGTTGCAGTATCTCACAATGGCATTCTGGGTGTACTGGAAGCCCTGAAGGCAATTGCAGTAGTGGCTGTCCACTACTGCAGTTCTTTGAAAGGAAGCTTCTACTGCCACAGTCACTATCCTTGTTTTACCTCAAGTGTGTTTGTCTACCTATTCCTGCACCCGAGGGGAATACATAGAAGGGACTAGTGCCCCCCACAAAATATAGGGGGAACCAGAAGGGCCCATGCCAAGCGTCTACTGATATCTGGAACTGGCCCTATTGACAGGCAAAATGTTATTGAAATGTTTCAGGGCTACTGTGCCTTTAATTAAAAGTTTCCTCCTCAAGTTTCCTTCTGCTTCCTGTTCAATGTGTGTGTGTGGTGGGGTTTCTTGGTGTTAACTGTCCCTGCATTAGGCAGCTGCTGTTTATGGCAGCAGAAATGGAGCTTTCATTTTTTTTTCATTTAATATTTATAGTCTACAGTTCTTTCTCAAAGGAAGCAATATAGTCAGCAGGGAAAAACCCAATACAACAGTATTTGTCTTGAAACAGATAATTCATTTAATCATTTTATTTATTTATTTAGGATATTTGTATGCTGTCCTTTGCAAGAGCCTCAGGACGGCTTACACAAATAAAATACAAATATCTAACATAACATAAATTAATTAATGACCCACTCTGGCTGCAAATAAAATATGATGATAAAATTCAATATTAAAACTTATTAAAATATTGATTAAATAAAAAGGTCTTAACCTGGCGCCGAAAAACATATAATGACGGCACCAGGTGGACCTCTCTGGGGAGCGCATTCCATAGACAGGGCACCACCGCAGAGAAGACCCTCCTCCAGGTACTTTGCCTCCTAATATCTTTCACAGACAGTTCCCAGAGGAGGGCTTCTGCTGCCGATCTCAGGGGGTGGGAGGGCAAATAGGGAAGAAGGCGTTCCTTTAGGTATCCTGGTCCCAAGCAGTTTAGGGCTTTATAGGTAATAACCAGCACCTTGAATTGAGCCTGGACTTCGATGGGAAGCCAATGGAGCTGATAGAGGACTGGGGTTATATGAGAATAACGCCCAGTCTCCGACAGCATCCTGGCAGCTCTGTTTTGCACCATCTGAAGTATCCAGACTGTCTTCAAGGGCAGCCCCACGTAAAGTGCATTACAGAAATCCAACCAGGAAGTAACCAATGCATGTGTTACTGTTGCTAGGCAATCTTCCTCCAGGTAAGGATGCAGCTGATGGATTAGCCGAAGCTGAAGGAAAGCACTCCTCGCCACCGCTGTCACTTGAGCTTCCAAGGACAGCTCCAGGTTGAGGAGCACTCCCAAGCTGTGGACCCTGTCCTTTAGAGGGAGTGCAACCCCGTCCAGGGCAAGGCCCAAGTCATCTACCCAGGAGCTCGAATCACCTGATTAGTATTTGGTAATCATCACACCAAATACCTATTAAAATAATATCATGATATAATGTACCTATAAAATTCATGCTTAATTACGTAGCATGACCTGTTCTCCCCTGCAGAGGAGGGCAGAATGCGCTCCAACAGAGCAAAGCTCAGGGAACCAGGGTTCCATTTGGATGCCAGGAAGCCCTTCTGACAGTCAGGACCCCGAGGGTGTGGAATGGGCTTCCACGGGCGGTGGTTGAGGCCCCATCGGTGCGGGTGTTCAATGATAGGCTAGACATGCACATGGTGGGCATGTCATGAGCAGAACCAACTGGAGCCGGGGGTCAGACTAGAAGGCCCGGGAAGCCCCTTCTGACTCACTCATTCTATGAATTATTGTGCACATGGGCAACAGGGACTGACTGATTAAGAGACAATTTATAACTAATTCCCCAATCATGCTGCACAGGAAGCAACGATAGGGGCAGAAGCTGCAGTGAGACAGTCTTTCTTCAGTGGGACTGACTTCTGAAAGAGCATGATAAAAGAATCCCGACCAGAGGAAAGGGCATTGCTGGAAAATATTGTACTATATTAAATGTTGTGTACAGATTTAATTCTGCTTCCAATTCTGGAAAACAATACCCTAGTCACAAAGTGTTGCAGCCATTTTTCATTATCACTGACAATTTGTGAAATTGCTCCCCCCCTTCAGCTTTTTGCATCTACTTTTTTAATGCAATGGCTTGCGTTCTTATATGTGAAGATACGGTTATTGGTTGCTTGGAATTTTCATAGCTTGCAGAGCAGCAAACATGCCAGGTTTTTTTTTAAATCTAATGTCAACAATTATGAAAAATCTAAATTTTGTTTCGAGGGGGTCATCACTCACTCTACTATTTAGCATATCAAACAAGAACTTTGAGTATGAGAGAAAATCATGGCTAATTATAAACAGCTTGTTTATTTGTTTTTTAAATAAATGTTGGTTCAAGACAAACCCTTCCCTGAAGATTTCATAACCAAGCATAACCAGTCTTGAAGCAATAGACTCTTATACCAGTGCAGCTGTTTTTGGATCTATGAGCTAATCTCTTGTGGAGTAATACAAATTCAACCTAGGTCAGGTTTTTAAAAAAATAATTCAAAACCATCTTGACCATATAAAGGAACTATTTCCCCTTCTCAGCATATCCACCCATTCTTTCTTCAGCTTCCCTCATTAGAGAAATGGGCAGCCTCCCATCTGAACTTGTGATTTCACAACTTTAGTACAGGCAGGCATCATAGGGCAAAAGGTCTATTCTCCCGTACCGTTCTAACTTCCGATCCAGCGCCAAAATAACTAACTGGCTGTACCTATGAAGGCAGCCAGGATTCCTCCTACAGTGAGATGCAGGGGAGGGACTTGCCCTCATTATTCCACAAACAAAATCCTGGGCACATGCCAAAAATAATTTATCTGGTACACCATCGGAATTCACCCATTCTGGGGACATTTGCACACAACAGACTTAAAACTTTTTTCCCCCAACAAAAACAGCGATTCCCTCTCTGCTGGGGAATCCTGGGAACTGTAGTTCTGTAATGGGGGGCAGCCAACTAGGGATGAGTCACAAAGAAGATGCCACAGCGCCATCTCACCAAACTACAATCCTTTGGGAGGGACCCAGGCTATTTGACAATGTTGGAAAGTCAAGGCACATCTGTTGGCCTGACTTGGGGTCAGAGGCTGAAGGCCCCTTAAGGAGGGAGGGGGTGGGTTTCTTGGTAAACTAGAGATCAACCCTAGCTAGATGAGTTATGGCTGAACTAATTGTAGCATAGATAAGTTTGAGCTGGTTTAAGCACAGAAGGTGATCAACAGGGCATGACTGCACTAGAGTCTGATGGCACGGGAGGAAAACTACAGGAATTAAAACATCAATTTATGATCAAGATAAGAAGAATTATGGCAGGATGAAAGGAATACAATAGGGGCCTTTTAGGAAACTGTGCTTGAAGGAAGGTATAAAAAAACCTGTGAAATGTTTATTCAGGGAGAATGATTTGGGATTTACTCCATGCTCCGCTTTCTTTCTATTCATAAAGCTGAATAAAAACCATGTTTCATCTCATTCCATCTCTAGACCCTTCAATGGGCTATTGAGTTCTGAGTCCTCAGTCCCTGGAAGCAAATCGGGCAGCACATTGGTAGGAGATACAGGGGCTATGTCTTGGCCTGCATCCACACTGCTACTGTTGCCCGGGAATGCTTTCAGATGGAGGATTCCTGGTGCTCCCAGTCAAAAGGCACAGGGTGGCCATTTTGCCATTCCCTCCCTAACAGATTTTCTGTGGTAAGAAAAGGCACAAGGGGCTTACAAATAGAATCCAGTCTTATTCAGCATTTGCAGCAGGGCAGCAACACATAAAAAGTCTTTATTTATTGTAAGATCATCCGGATACTTTTATTGTAAGATCATCCTGAGACTATTTGGTAGTGGATGGTATAGAAAAGTTTCAAGTAAATAAATAATAAATAAAATGTGGGTGCACTGCTAGTCTTGGCTTTATGCCACGCTTACACAACTTGGTTTGACATGTCAGTGCTTTCCCTGTTCTTTCCTGAGTTGTTGGGAATTCTGAGGCAGCGAGAAGGTTTCCAAAGCCTTATTTTCTGAGGCACTGCACAAGAACTCAGAAGTTGTCTAAAGGAGAACACATAACCTTTCATGAAGGACACCATGAAATCTAGGCCTCAAATGACTCACCCCAAATGCTCAGCACTATCACGGCTGCAAAGAGAACAAGGATTGTGGTGCATCCAAACCCAAGAAGGCATCGATGGCATCGAGGGTGTCTCAGGAAGATCCCTGCAAGAGCCAAGGGTAAGTGGATCAGGTTAATTTCATTTATTCCTTTGATTGCATTTTGTACTGCCCAATAACTGACACTCTGGGCTGTTTGCAGCAGCACTGTTTACAATTTAAAACTGGTTTTGAAAACATGAGAAAAGCCCTGCTGGCTCAGAGGAAAAATCCATCTTGAGTGGCATCTTGGATACCAGCTGCTGGAGAACCAGGAGGCCATGCGTAATCTTCATGACTGGTAGCCATAGATAGCCTTGTGAGAAATGAAATGTTACTAAGTGTTAAGGGTGAAAAACAGGAATAGGGCAGGATCATTGAAGTCTCTTGTGGGAATTCATCGCTGGGTCACGCTGTAGTTACGTACGCCACGACAGCCAATAGTATTGTAATTTAGCTGTGTAACCATATAAGGCTTGTAACTATATAAGGCTTGTAACCATATAAAGCTATTTGTAAGCTTCGTGTATTCTGCGTCTGCGCAAAGCACTAGGGTGTTGGCCGCCTGTACTCGACGACCAATTGGTTGTATGCAAATGCCTATGTAAAGCTGTGTAGTAATAAAAGGAGGTGCCGGAGGGGAGGGGGAAGTTTTTTCTTCTTTTTTCTTCCCCTGCAACTAAAACCGAGCATGCTCTGTAACTGATCTCCGGACTGCAGTTTTTCTTTCTCTCGTGTAACTTTCTCGCGCCATTGTCGGAGCTGGACTCTGACAAGTGGTGCCCCGTGTGAGGCAAACGGATTGCCTCGATTCAACCTTCGGCTGCAAAGCTGACGGTTCCCGCGATCGTCAACTCCCCACGCCCGGCAAGGGTTTCAGGCGCCACGCATCTTCGGATCCCGGGTGAGTGTGACTGGTCAAGTTAGAACGCCACTGAAATGGGCTCCTCATTGTCTACCGAGCAACAGGCGTTTAAACACGACCTCCATTTTTTACTTACTAAAGAGGGACATTCTGTCACTGAAAAGGAGGTCGAAGAATTAATTAAAGCAATTGATGATGTTTACCCCTGGGTACCCGAGTCCGGCATGCTAAAGCTGGAGGATTGGTGTAAAATTGGTACATGTTTTCAAGATCATCCCCACATAACATCAAGAATCTTGTTTACATGGTGCAAAGTCCGCGCTTGTTTAAAAGGACTAACACCAACTAATATATTGTTTAACCAACAATTGGAAACTGGGACCATTCCGTCTGCACCGCTGCCGCAGTTATTACCACCTGCACCGCCCCCAATACCCAAGCCCCCTCCAAAATATGAGGGGCACCACCACTTTCCGCCATCAAAACCGCCTGACGATTTGGGATCGGATAATGAGGAACCTGTCATAACCCTGGCTCCTGCTATGCAGCGTACAGCCGCTTTAGCCGCTGCCTTGCAAACAGCAATTATGGAGGAAGGGGATCCGGGATCACAAGAGATCCCAGCAGCGTTTCCGGTGCTCAGAGGGGCCCCCAGGGGAAGAGGCATGCAAGCTGTCCCGGATAGATATGAACCCTTACCATTGCAGACATTGAAGGAGTTACAGCGGTCTATTCGGGATAATGGCATACAGGCCCCATATACCAGGGCTTTGTTGGAAAGCATGTCCCTCCAGAGGCTAACGCCAACGGATTGGAAAATGATTCTCCGCTCTCTCCTCCCCCCTGCCCAAGGTCTCCTTTGTATGGAGGCCTGGCGGCAAGAGGCAGCTGTGCAAACATACCAAAATGCAATGAATAATATCAATATTACGGAAGATATGCTGCTAGGAGAGGGAGCCTTTGCAACGGCCGTACAACAAGTTGCATTAACAGATCAAGCCCTAAGTCAAGTGGCTAATATAGTCATTAAAGCCTGGAAAAAAATTCCGGAACCTGGAGATAATTCTTTGTCCAGCTTCGCTAATATAAGACAAGGTGCCGTGGAGCCATATACAGAATTCATTAATAGACTAATGCAGGCAGTGGAACGCCAAATTGACAGTCCTAGAGCCCGAAAATTATTGCTCAAGCAGCTAGCGTTTGAAAATGCAAATGAGGACTGTAAGACGGCCCCCACACCTATTTATAATAATCCAGATACCGATATACAATCTATGCTTCGGGTGTGCCAGAATGTTGGTTCGCAAACTCATAAGGCACGTTTGCTTGCAGCTGCAGTACAGACATTTCAACAGTCTAATAATCCTGCTGCTGGAAAGAAATGTTTTGGGTATGGCAAAGAAGGCCATTTCCGGGCACACTGCCGTTCTGTTCAAAGAAGCGCGGCCCGTCCTTCGAAAAAATGCCCTATTTGCCAGAAGGGTTTCCATTGGGCCAACCAGTGTCGCTCACGCCCCGAGGCGGGACAACAAGGATCCGGCAGTAGCCAGGGAAACGAGAGGAAGGGCCAACCCCGGGCCCAGGGAAAACAATAGGGGAACTGCAGAGTAATTCGTTTCCTGAGCTGGCCTTGGGGGCAGAGTGGCCATTTTGCAGCCTGTCAAATCCTCGCCTCCACACTATAGGAGATGATCAAAAGCCACATGAGTATAACCCAGGTTGTTCTGGACTACCTGTGGTTCTTGCTTCATCGGTTACGCTCAATCCGGGGTTTGCCGTGCCTGTACCTGCTCGAGTATCCCACCCGGTACCTGCAGGTCATATTGGTTTATTACTTCCTATAATGGGCCTGGATCATTGGCATGTGGTTCCTGGACTATATGAGCCATCCGGTTCAACAGACGTTGTGCTGCATCTCTGGGCCACTATGCATATGGAAGTTCTGGCAGAATCACCCGTGGCTCGTATGATTTTGATACCATTGTCAAGCGAAAGGGACTCTCGGCAGTCTTGCCAGCCTATGCCGAGTAATTTGCAAACTACTCCCATTGCTATGGCAACTATCCAATTGACAACGGACAGACCTTATTTATCTGTCACCATGGCAGGACGCTGTATAAAAGGGATGCTGGATTCAGGGGCAGATGTGACTGTTATAGCAAAAAAGGACTGGCCTGACAAGTTCCCCACAGTTCCTGCATCGCTTGTTTATGGAGTGGGAGGCTTTACAGCTGCTTCCCGAAGTGTACAGCAAATTACTTTTCACTCTGAAGGCCGCATCGTGACTTTACGACCTTTAATAATGGACATCCCAATTACCTTATGGGGCAGAGATTTACTTTCCTCCTTAGGAGCTACCATCAGTACAAATTTATCCTAAGGGCCTCCCCCTCAGCGCCACTGCATGAATTGCCCATCCAATGGAAAACAAATGCGCCAGTATGGGTAGACCAGTGGCCGCTGCCTTTACAAAAGCTCCAGGTGGTGGAGGCCCTTATTCAGGAGCAACTTCAGTTGGGTCATATTCAGCCTAGTTCCAGCCCATGGAATACACCAATTTTTGTGATAAAAAAGAAGTCAGGAAAATGGCGATTACGACAAGATTTAAGAAAAGTGAATGAATGTATGCAAGTGATGGGACCTGTTCAATGTGGGATGCCAAATCCAAACTTGATCCCACAAAATTATAAATTGAAAATTATTGACTTGAAAGACTGTTTTCTTAATATATTACTAGTCCCTCAAGATCGGGAAAAAATTGCATTTACAGTTCCAGTGCTGAACAACGATCGCCCTACGCAAAGATATGAGTGGTGTGTTTTGCCTCAAGGAATGGCAAATTCTCCCACCCTCTGTCAGCTATTTGTTGCTTTGGCCCTGCAACCATTTCGATCAGCATTTCTGGACTTAATGGTGTATCATTACATGGATGACATCTTAATAGCAGGAAAAAATGTTGATAAATGTCACCTGGACTTTCTCGTTGTTTCGTTGGAAGCATATGGACTTTATGTAGCACCAGAAAAGGTCCAAGAAGTCCCTCCGTTCAAATACTTGGGACACCAGCTCTCGGAGAAGGCCTCAGTGCCAGTGTTGCCACAGTTTCATATTCCAGAAACATTGACTTTGGTACAGCTCCAAAGTTTGCTGGGGAATATTAACTGGGCTAGGCCATCTTTAGCCCTTACTACTGATGACCTTTCACCACTATTTTTGGCCCTGACAAGTCATTCATCTCCAGCAGATAAAATCCCTGTCACTCCAGAAATGAAAACTGCTTTTAGATTACTTGCTCAAAGGCTTCGTGTTCGGGCAGTTGATCAGCTGCCAAACGAGGATTCACAATTGTCTTGTTTTATTTTGTCAACACCATTATTACCAACAGCCATTCTTTACGTGCCCAAAGATAAAGAGACAATCTGCATAATAGAATGGATCTATTTGCCACATACACCATCACGAAATTTATATCCTTGGATAACAGCAGTGTCAGACTTGTTCTTTAAAGCCCGGAATAGAACATTACAGCTTTCTGGAAAAGATATTGACTGTGTGTTTTTTCCTTTTAACCAGGGGGAAGTAGAACGATTGTTGGTGACATCTTCAGAGTTTCAAGTTGCATTCGCCGGATTTTTAGGGAGAGTGCTCCATAATCCACCGAAGGATAAACGTTTGCAGCTATTTTCACAGATTTCATATAAATTAACCTCCTGCTTTTCTTTACAGCCACTGTCACATGCAATAACTTTGTTTACAGATGGTTCTCCTACCCGAGGAGTGGTTACTTGGCAGATGCCAGATGGCTCTTGGTCATCGAAGTTCACTGAAAATCAATCATCAGCACAGCGGTCTGAACTAGCAGCTGTAATTTTAGCATTTCAATTGTTTGCGCAAGAAGATTTTAATCTTATTGTAGATACTCAATACGTTTATAAGTTGTTGCTACATTTACCATTGTCATATTTGTCACCTGCTATTGATAGAGAACTTTATGGAATGTTTTGCAAGCTGCAACAATTGATCCAAGAACGATCATATTTCTGCTATGTGGCTCATATTAGATCCCATACAGGATTCTCAGGCTTATTGGCAGAAGGAAATGCTCGAGCTGATGGTGCACTTAAACAGAATGTTTTTTCTTTATTTGATGACCCCATCCTATCTCATGATACATTTCATCAGTCAGCTAAAGTTTTGCATAAAATGTTTTCTATTCCTATGTCACAAGCAAGGGACATTGTATCAGCCTGCCCATCATGTTGTAAATCACCGATAAACTTTCCTTTCGATGCAGTGAACCCTCGAGGAACGCAAGCTAATCAGACTTGGCAAATGGATGTTACTCATGTACCATCGTTGGCTCCTTTCAATAAGTTACATTTAACTGTTGGTTCCTTCTCAGGATTTATTTGGGCAACACCCATGAAGGGGGAAACATCAAGACATGTTATTCAACATTGCATCAGGACATTTGCTGTAATGGGGAAACCATTGGCTATAAAAACGGACAATGGCCCATCATATTGTTCTCATTCATTTTCAGAATTCTGCAATTTGTGGGGAATAAAGTTATCTCGTGGTATTCCTTTTAATTCTACAGGTCAAGCTATTGTGGAAAGAGCACACCTCACCTTCAAATCTGTGCTGTATAAGCAGACGGAAGGGAGAGGGATATCCACCGTTGATATACCAACTGTTGTAGCTAAGGTCCTTTATACCTTGAATTTTTTGTTCACTCCCCATAATAGGTCTCATACACCTGTTGAGCTTCATTTCAGGACTGAAGAACAACTTCCACGACTGCTTGTGAGCTATCGAAAATTACCTGATCCTAAGTGGAAGGGACCTGTGCCGTTGATAACTTGGGGCCGTGGATATGCCGCGGTAGCCTTGGATAACGGCCCCCTTTGGATTCTTGCGAGATGCGTCCGCCCATGGAGGTCTTTGTCCGGGTGTCTGTGATCCTCCTTTTTGTCACCGTTGCCCGGGCGGGATGGCATAAGAACGTTTTTCACCAACTGGTCCATGACATCTTGTCATCTTTTAATCAATCCGAATGTTGGGTTTGTTCCCATGGCCCGTCTTCCGCCCTTCAGGGATGGCCGGTGGTGCCCACTGCCACGCTGAACATTACGGGCTACGCTGCCTTTAGAGTGCGCAAGTCTCCTTGTACTTAATAGAGCCGGTGTCGATTTCTCGACGCCTCTCAGTTCGTCCTTACCAGGAAATCCTCCTGGCCTACTGCGAGCCTTTGTTTTCGCTGGCACAATTCTACTCCTTCAGGGTATTTTACCTATATGGACACTAGTAACAAATAAGTCCAGGTGCCGATACCCCGTGCCGCAGTGGGGGATTATCCTTTTTGTAAATTCACTCTTGATCTTTGTGATGACTGCGTTAGCGGAAACCCCTGCAATACCACCATTAATAATGCCTCGCTTGGCCTTTCCATTGCTCGACAGCGCGAATGCCAAGCCACTTTGAATGGGTCCATGAGCGGTTGGTCAATCTTCATCGCCCTCACGGAGCAGGCTTTTATGCACGGTGGAGCTTACATCCATGGCCTGCCTGATGGGTACTTTTGGGCGTGCAGTGAATGGGCCGGCTCGGTTCTGTCGGCTGTATGGAATGGCACCTGCACTATTGCTACGGTGGCACCTGAGGGTCTGGCGTTTCATCCTAAGGACCAGCCCCCTGCTGCATGGGACCCTCACTTCCGTTGGTCTCGTCCTAAACGCGCCTATGACAAAAAGTTGGGATATGACCCTGATGATACTTATTTGACAGAAGGGGAACGCTTCGTAGCTATTGCTTTTCCCCATTATGGGGTGGCTCGCAATGTTAAACAGCTCCGTATTCTTTCCTATAATTTAGAGGCCCTGGCCAATGTTACCACAGTGGGCTTGGAGACCCTCCAGGTCGAGATTGAGTCCCTCGCGGGACAGCTTGCCCAACATAAATTAGCCTTAGATTATCTCCTTAGCAAGGAGGGTGGCCTCTGTTTTTGGTTGAACACCACCTGCTGTCATTTTATTAATCGTTCTGGTGCCATAGAGACAGACATAGCTAAACTGCATGAGATTGCCCACCAGGTTCACAAAACGTACTCCACCCCTGGCATGTCATGGTGGACCTGGCTCTGGTCTTGGTTGCCTGATCTTTCCTGGCTTCGGTCCCTAATCATGTCTGTTATCATTGTTGCTGTGCTTTTAATCATGCTATGTTGCTGTATCCAGTGCGTTCCTGCACTCCTTAATACTTTTAGGAGCTGTTGCACTCGCATGCCCTCCCCGCCGACTGGCCTTACAGGGAAGCAACTATATCAAGTGAAATATCACGTTTTGAACTCGCGTGATGATGAAGATCATAATCCTCTGCTTCCTCCTTATGAGGATGTGGGGTACCCCCCGCTTGTTCGTAGAGGTTCTTTGGAATCATCTCTTCCTGACGTATACAATTAGCAAAAATTGACTTCGCCAGTGCAGAAGTGATTGTCCATTTAAATAAACAAAACGGAGGAGATGTGGGAATTCATCGCTGGGTCACACTGTAGTTACGTACGCCACGACAGCCAATAGTATTGTAATTTAGCTGTGTAACCATATAAGGCTTGTAACCATATAAAGCTATTTGTAAGCTTTGTGTATTCTGTGTCTGCGCAAAGCACTAGGGTGTTGGCCGCCTGTACTCGATGACCAATTGGTTGTATGCAAATGCCTATGTAAAGCTGTGTAGTAATAACAGGAGGTGCCAGAGGGGAGGGGGAAGATTTTTCTTCTTTGTTCTTCCCCTGCAACTAAAACCGAGCATGCTCTGTAACTGATCTCCGGACTGCAGTTTTTCTTTCTCTCGTGTAACTTTCTCGCGCCGTTGTCGGAGCTGGACTCCGACAGTCTCTTAAGGTAAAAAAAGCCTGAGAATCAAAACATGTAAATGGTTGTTCTAAGAGTAATAGTGCTTCTTATATAAAAAGTTCCGAAAAATACCAGAAGGGGTAAAATTGGGGGACAGTGGTAAAACTGTCACCTTCAGTGGAGGAAAGCAGACAATGGATTACTTTACAATTGGTGATAAGGAGCCTGGAGAAAGGCCTGTTTTCATTATCTCATCCTCCCCACAAGATTTAAGAAACATTTTGGCCTCAAGTAAGAATTTTCAAGGCCACTTCGGCCTGTTGACCTCTTAGAAGGTACTGCTTAATAGGCTCATGAATAGTAAACGACACACCTCTCATAGGTAATAGGCTCATTAGCATGAACATGGGATGTATGAGTGGGAGGGGGAAACATATTAAGGAGTAGTATGATATAGGCAGATGGGGAAGATTGTGACTTCTTAGTAACCAGCCAATGGCAAAGCGGGGATAGTGTTGAGCATCGGGGAAAGGAATGTATAAAATCTCTTGTAAACAGTAAAAGATTGCTCTTTGTTTCTCAGACTACTGAGGCATTGAGCCAGCCTTTGCAAACGCTTTTTGTATGGAATAAACTGCTTGTACCTACTCAAATCCTGTCTCAAGGAGTTTTAAATCTCACAGCCTTATTCTCTAGGAATTCGTCTAATTCCCCTTTTAAAGTCATTTAAATTGGTGGCCGGCACTGCATCTTGTGATAGTGAATTCCGTAGTTTCTCTATGCATTGTGTGAAGGACTCTCTTTTATCAGTCCTGAATCTCCCAAAATCTGTTTCATGGGATGCTCCCAGTGGGTTCTAGCATTAGGAGAGGGGAGAAAAATAGCTCCTCCTCCATTTCCTTCCACACAGTATGGCAGTGTTTATTTATCTGACACGCTTCTCTTTTCTTTTTGTGTGCTGAATCACTAATAGATAAACACAGTGCAAGGAAAGACCACCCAAACCAAATTGTGGCAGTGAATTCCCTAGTTTAACTCCATGCTTTGTGAAGTGGTGCTTTCTTTTCTCTTTCCAGACACTCCTCACAATCATTTCCATCAGATGGTTTGAATTCTCATCTTGTGAGCAAGGGAGAAAAACTCTTCTCTTTCTGTACATCATACCTCCTTTTGTAAAACCTCTGTAATCCCATCGTCCTCTTATTTGCCCTTTTTTCTAAAGATGAAGGCCCTTGACATTGCAAGCTTTCCTCATGGGGGAATTGCTCCAGCCGCCTGATCATTTTGGTTGTCCTTTTCTTCACCCTTTCGAGTTCTACAGTGTCCTTTTTTGAGGTGTGGTGACAGTACACAGAATTGAGAAAATGATCACAACATTGATTTGCATAAAGAAATTACAATACTGAAGTTTTATTCTTAATTACGATCCCTACTGTGGGAGACATCTAAAGATCTATAACATGGAATACAGTTTAATTCATATCCCCATGATAAATAACCTTACAAAGGAATGCTGATTTACAACTATGGAAAAAGAAGGTAAGTCGAAAGGTCAGAAATTATGGCTGATAGGATTCATTATCATTGAAGCAAAGATTCAGCAAAGATTCTTCTCAGCTTTTGAAATGTGGTTTAAAAATTGTGGTCAACACAGGATGTGTCTGGCATGCATCCCGTTTATCTGTGTCAAAGCATGCTAATCAATTTAAAAAATCACATTTTAATGACTAACAGATTTAAGGTGCAACCCTATGCATGTTTTCACAGGAAAAAGCCCTGCAACTCTAGCCAGCTCATGTATAGGACTGAGCTCTTATTGTGCCATAAGCTTTCATGGGCCAGGCCAGACATTGGAACAACCAAGAGCGATCCCTAATCTTTATTCCCTGAATGTGTCTTGCATACTCTTGTATGAAATTTGAATATTAAAGCTAAAAGGCATTTAAAACCATGTTCTAAGTTTATACAAGAGACCTGGTACGAGTGTGCACTGCATTCCCCCGAAGCAGGAGGTCTGTATGTGATCTGCCAAAATGTATTTGAACCAACAGGTGCATGCCTTTATCTTGGTCCATATGTGTGGATGCTTTCATAACAGGGGAATCTGGTAGTCACAACTGCTTCCTGCAAACTCCTAGACTGTGAGAACATGTCTGTGCTTATTTGTACCTGCAAAGGGTATGAATGTGATATTCATTCTGAGCAGGCAGGTAGGCAAACACAGTGAAAAGTGAATATTTTGGGATGAAGAGCATGTACAACCCCAAATCTGCTAATCCCCTCTTATGCTGGTTTTGGGCTGCCACTCGCAAATGTGAAAAGGGCACATTCTAGATTTATAGTTAACACAGAACCCCATAGTTAACACAGAACCCCAGCCCAGCATTTTCATATGTCCTCCAATCTTCCAAGTTCATAATCCCCTTATACACATTTCTGGTCTGGCCCCACATGGAATGTTGCTTTAGTTTTGGTTGCTTTACCTGAAAGGGGGCATTATTGAGCTGGAAAAGTGCAGAGAAGGGTAGCTAATTATGAAAAGGCTACAGCAACTTCTTTACGAAGAGCAGCTGCAATAACTGGGATTGTTTAGCTTAGAAAAACGGTTAGTCAGGGGGGATATGATAGAGGTCTTTAAAATTATGCACGGTGTGGAGAAAGCAGAGAGGGAGACATTTCCCCCTCTCTGATGAGACAAGACACTGAGGTCATCCCATGAAGCTAATTGGTGGGAGGTTTAACACAGATCAAAGCAAGTACTTCACACAGCATATAGTTAAATTATGGAATTTGCTGCCACAGGAAGTGTGATGGGCACCAATCAGGACAGCTTTAAAAAGGAATTGGATAGATTCATGAGGAAGGAGGCTATTGGTGGCTCCTAGCCTTGCTGGCTGTGTGCTGTCTCCTTGACCAGAGGCAGCATGCCTCCTCCCCTAGTTTCTGAGGAGCTTGGCAGGAGTAAGTCTTGCACACATCCTGCTCGAGGGATTGCAGAATCACAGAATCATAGAATAGTAGAGTTGGAAGGGGCCAAGAAGGCTATCGGGTCCAGGCCCCTACTGTTGCAGGACACCAGTTTACACCATTCCACTCAGATGGCTGTCCAGTTTCTTTTTGAACGTCTCCAGTGCGGGAGAGCCCACCACCTCTCTAGGCAGCTGGTTCCACTGTTGTATTGCTCTGACAATGAGGAAGCTTTTCCTGATGTCTCGCCTGAATCTGGATTGAACTTGTGGGCAGCTCTTCAGCCATGTGAATAGAGTGACAAACTGGATGGACCATTGATCGGATCCAGCATGGCTTTTCTTTTTCTTATGGTCTCAAAAAAGGATTTGAATATTTGGTTTCTGTACTGATCATAAATCCTGGGCTGAACATGTGCCCAGAAGCTCCTTGTTCTTTAATTTCTCGTGTAAGTCTGCCTACTCCAATACTTTGCATGCGGATCAAGTTCTCAGTGTCCTAATTAAAAGGTGGACCCTGAAATCCTGAAGTCTGCCACCCCTGCTGTGACACACACTTGCACCAAGAAAAAAAGATCAAGGAATGGAAAATTGCTCCATATTCTACAGGAAATGAGAAAAGCCCCCTCAGACTCAAGAGTCAATTTCATCAGGGGGCAAATTCTTTCCTAGCATCTCTTGTGTCAACATGTCATAACAAGAGCTTTTTTACACATCTACCCACAGTGTCTTCAAAAAGGAAAAAGGAGGAGTTGGCATTTGAAGTACTGACAAGTGCTAAACTATCAAGTGAGAGTTCTGTTTGCTCTGAAAAATATTTTTCTGTCTCCACCCTTACATTAAAGAATATAGAATGAGCATAGGTGTCCACTAATCTTAGCTTTTGCAACAAATGATTAGGGATGATGGGATCTGTAGTCTAGAACACAGCTTTTCAGCTGTGGCCTGAAAAGTACCAACTTGGGGAAGGGTCCATTATGGAAAAAGACCATTTTTGGTAGCTGCCTCACGTCTCCATAACATGTACTTTCAGTCCAAAACCAATTGCTCTCGCTCTTGCTTTCTACCCCTGCCCTTCTCCTCTTGCTTTGGACTTTTTTTTCCCAAACCAGATTGAATTTATTCCACCAGCCCAGTTTTGAATTTGCTTATAACTGACCACCAAATGAATTTGTCTGTATACTTGGGCTGCTCACATGCCTGTCACTGTCAGGTTTCACAGACCTTCATCCATGCTAAAGACTTTGTCATGGTTACAACTCTCAAAAAACTCTACTTCCATTTTCTGCAACATTTTTGCTGTAGCTACCAAATTTTGTGGGTTAACAGAAGGAATTAGATATTCTGACAATATACTTGTGAAGCTTGTCAAAACTCATTGTGTCTTCATGGTACCACTTCTGGTTGGCAAATACCAAAACTGGTAGTAGCCATTCAAATGGCATCCATTGGCGGGATCCAGGGATAGCAATATTAACACAGGTTTCTCTTCCCTGTACTTTTTGATGGAAAAAAACCCGTTTACTGTACTCTGACCTTGACTCATTTACATCACTGTATGGAGGGCATAGACTGACATTGTTTTCCAATGTGTATCCCCATAGTGTTATCTGTCTTTTTATTACAGGAAAAAATATGGAAGGAAAGATGTGAAACCTTTCTACACTAGGCATTTATCACGTGGTTGTTATACCTTACTAACAGTGGCATACAGGTTCTTACGACAAAATTGTGACCCTACAGTTTAACTGGTGTGACTACAGACTGCTTTAGCAAGCATTTTTAGAGCAGAGAAAATGCAGTATTGTAAAAGAGAAAGGTAGTGCTGTTTACTCTTGTGTATTTGTGTTACTCCACTATGACCCAATGCCACCTAAAGGTTATGTGGTGGGAAAACAGGAAACACTCCCTGTGTGGTGCTTAGATCAAATTTCTGTGCTGGAATAGAAAGCTGATGCAGTGAACTAAAAGCTGATTAATCTCAGCATTTAATCATACACAGTCACAATAGGTGCAATCCTGCATCCTCGGAGACTGGCTTCTCATAAGAAGGCCGCTCCTCTGCTCTTGGTGTGCCTCTGGAAATCACATGCTGCATCTTGGCTGTCCCCATCTTGGCAGAGTGACTCAGGACTGAAGAAGGGGAAGCATTTGGGGTAACAGACAGGAAATTGGACAGAAGAATGTGTGGTGTTGTATGGGTGGGACTCTGGGGCAGATGTCCAAGATGCTTCTCAGCAGAAGGGCCCACAGAGCATGAAGACTCACTTCCAACAGTCTGAAGTGAGTGAAGTCATGGACATCCCTGTCTGAAGACGGGCTTCCCGGTAGGAGAATTAAGTCTGGACTAAAATTCCGTTCCTACACAGCCATGAGGGCCAGTCCTTCACTGCCGCATGGCACTTGCATACCGGTGTGGGGATAAGCATTTCTCGCCCTGAGGTGAGGTGTGTGGGTGCATCTGCTTAGAGGCTGCCAAGGTGTTGGTTGGCTCAGTGTCCTACTTTACACAGCACTGTCCTGTTTCCGAAGAGATGCCCCCTGTTTGAAAGGGTGTGTGGCTGCAGCCTGGGATAAAGCCAAGGGACCCTAAAGAGAGCGCAGCAGGGGCCTCGAAGCTGCCCCTGGGCCTTCCTCCAAACTGAACATAATTATTCAGTTATGAAAGCTTCTTATTTATTAAAAGCTTTTCTATCCCATCCCCTACAGAACATCTAGGGATGGCTTACAATAAATAAACAGAACAGAACAGAATAGAACACACTCCATCTTGGTAGTCCCTTTGAGGGTGCTACCTTCTTGCCACATCTATTTCCTGTATGTCTGAATAAACTGTGAATGTTCTGTTGATTGTACAGCCCCAGCAATGTCTCAAAGGGTTTTTACGCTCGTGTCTCAAGAGACTTCTGTTCTCTCCAGCCATTGATCAGTAATACAGATGACCATCCAGTCAGGTGGGAAATGTAGAGAAGCCTGAAGAACCAAAAAAGAGCTCAGCTGGCTGTACGTAGTCCAGCATCTTCTTCACCCAGTGGCCAACCAGCTGCCCATGGGAAATCCACAAGCAGGACATGAGTGCAGTAGTGCTCTCCTGCCCATGTTCCCCAGCAGTAGGTGTACATAGACATGTGTTTCTGATGGTGGAGCTAGCATAGATCCATCAGGACTGCTAGTCATTGAGAAGACACCCAACATTTATTCCATATTAGAATGCACAGCAGGAAAAGAATCCATACTGTATTTGCATTAATACAGATTTCCATGAAACCTACCTGTGAAAAACCTTGCTACATGGTAAGTTGGTTGCATTCGCCCTAAGATGCCGAGTTCCCTAGCAAGGTTCCTAAGTTGGAATAGCTTGGATGGTAACAACCCAGACATCTCAGATTCCTACAAATGCTGTTGCTTACCTTGCAGTTGAGATTCAGGTTGGAATCTTGATGGCTCTTTCCTTGGGCGGAAGTTAAAGTAACAGGATGTACCTTCCATTTGACAAGCAGCTTGAGCAGGACGTGATTCCCTAATCATGGTATAAAATAAGCGAGGTGGAGGAGCGCTCCTGTGATCCCAAGCTCAACTCTGCATGTGAAGCAGCTTCAACTTCTCTGAGGTGAGCAGAAGATCTTACAGGAAGTGGGGCCTCTGAGCTCTTGACCACCTGTTGACACCTCTGATTGAAGCTTTTGATTACTCAAGGTTGCCAACAGCAATTGTTAAGAATTGAAATCAAACAGGTTTCTGTTTCAGGTTCAGAACATCACTTCTGGGGAGATAAAGTCCCACTTCTGGTATACTGGTGAACTTCTGCCTTGCTTCTCCAATTCCTCTGTAGCTTGCAGCTTTTGTGCCATTTTCATTTATAAAATTGCTAAGTTTAGATTGTGGACTCCTTGGATCAGATTCCTCTCTTTTGTTTACATTGTCCCATAAAGTGCTACGTGCATTAGTGATGCTGTGTTCATAAATATTTTTTCTTTTAGTGGGATTGCCATATCTTGAAGGACTGGTAAAGCCTTTTAGAGCATGTGCCAGTGTGCTGTAGTGGTCAAGAGCCTGGGGCTGGGACTCAGGCGATCTGGGTTCTAGTCCCCGCTCGGCCATGGAGCCACCTGGGTGACTTTGGGCCAGCCCAACCCACCTCACAGGGTTGTTGTTGTGGGGATAAGATGGAGGAGGAGAATGATGGAAGCTGCCTTGAGCCCTTTGTAGGAAAAAGGCAGGATATAAATCCAAAAATAAATAAATACATGATCCAATATCCTCCGCCCTTAATGTACATAACCCTCTGAACACAGAGACTTATGTGCACCCAGTACAAGGCTGTTAATCTCATTCACCATAATAAAAGTGCTTTAAAGTAGGTCAGTTGGGGAAATGGATTATAGAGACATCAGGGTGGCTATACATTAAATTCCTACAGGCACTGAGCTCTGAATTGAGGGGACATCCCTTCTTCATCCTTTTTTAGATTTGACGATCTGAAAGTTACATTACAGCCTGGCCTGCAGTGCCTAACTTTGTTTGCTAAAATGTAAACAAAGAAGAGAAAAGTGCAGGACTGAGAGTGATAAGGTGGCAAAAAGTGTGCCATTTGTGAGAGAACAGGTGGATTTGTGCTTCAGAAGGAGTGTGAGAGGGGCAAGGGCCAGTGAAGGGCTTTTCTTGGTACACCCTGTGTATCCCGGTGGAGAAACTGTGGGCTGGGACCCAGCTTGAGCCTCATTTCCCCATAAGGTGGGTCTCAGTGCAGCAGTGTTCTGTGCCTCTTTGTTGGACTACCTTGGCTTTGGCGGCAACAGGTGCCCTGCAGGTGTGGTGGGAGGAGTTTGGAAAAAAGCAGGGCTAATAATTTCAACAGCATGGAAGAAAAGGAATTTCACTCTGCTTGTAGGTTCATCCAAGTGAGCTGCTTTAATCCACCAGGCACATCAGCAATTGCATGAGAGCTGAAACTGGCAGGACACCCCCTGAAAGCAACAAGTGTTTCTCCCCACAAAGAAACCACTTTGCTTGTATTGCATTCCTCATTTATACAGAGGGAAAGAGAATCCTATCCAGTGATTATGTGTGCAACTTAGAACTATTACAGAGGCACTAATTAAAACACACTTACCTGCTTACTTTGATACTGATTTACAGCAGGCACAGACCCCATCTTGTATCAAAAACACAGCATGAGATGTTGCAGACCTGGACTACATCGCAGACAGAGGTGAGTTGCTGCATCCTGAGCCCACTCAAACTTGTGTACTAACTGCCTTCTTGACACATGTGTGGCCACTTTCCCACCAGGCCAAGCTGACTGGAAAAATAGGCAAGGCCTGAACAGCTTTTACTTCTACAACAGCAGCAGTGGCGGCAGCCATTTTTAAAGCTGGAAATAAAAAAGAAATGGAGAAAGGAGGGAAATTGTTATAAGAGGAGATGCATATAAAAGCAGCAGGAGAGAGGGAGGAAAGAAAGAAAGAAAGAAAGAAAGAAAGAAAGAAAGAAAGAAAGAAAGAAAGGAAGGCGCAGGCAGGCAGACAGATATGAGGGATACGGTGCAAGTTAAGTGTGAAAGAGGATAGAAAGAAGATGGCATATGAATGGAGGAGGGGAAAAAACATTAACAAGCTTGTCATTAAGTGTTCTTTAATTAGAGCAGTGGTCTCTAACCTAATGTTATATCCCAAAGGACGCCTTGTCAGTCCTTGGCAAACAGACCACAAGACCAGAGTGGAGAGGAGGAGAAGCTCCTTTATT
>NW_025335298.1:0-4927 GCF_004798865.1 Varanus komodoensis
GAGTTTGAGACCCCTGATATAGATGTTGAATAGCATGGGGGACAAGATGGACCCCTGTGGAACTCCCTGGCATAACAGCCATGGTGCAGAGCCATAGTCCCCCAGCACCACCTTCTGAAATCGGCCATTGAGATAGGAGCAGAAACATTGCCATGCGATGCCTCCAACTCCCAATCCCGCTAGCCTATTCAGAAGGATAACATGGTCGATGGTATCGAAAGCCACTGAGAGGTCAGGAGAACCAACAGGGACGCACTCCCCCTGTCTCTCTCCCTGCACAGGTCATAGTACAGGGCAGCCAAGGCCGATTCAGTGCCATACCCGGGTCTGAAGCTGTACTGAAATGGGTCCAGATAATCATTTTCATGCAAGAGTGCTTGGAGTTGTCCTGCCACCATCCGCCCTAGCACCTTGCCCAGGAATGGGATGTTGGCCACCGGTCTATAATTGGCGGCCACCTCTGGATCCAGGGATGCCTTCTTTGGGACTGGCCGGACTACTGCCTCTTTTAAAGGGGAAGGTACCTGACCATCTCTTAAAGAGCATTGACCACCTCCAGGATCCAGGTCCCAATCCCATCCTTGGCTTTCTTAAGTAGCCAAGATGGGCATGGGTCTAGTAAGCAGGTGGTAGGGCGTGCTTGTCTAAGCACCTTGTCCACATCATCAGGCCGCAACAACTGAAATTCATCCATTAATTGTGGACTTGATGGTGTCGCTGGCATCTCCTCAGTAGAATCTGGTTCAATAGTAGAGCCAAGCTCGTGACGAATCTGAGTGATTTTCTCTCTGAAATGCCTGGCAAAGTCATCACAGTGGGCCTTCGAGGGTGGTACAAGATCTTTCTTTGGGCTCGGATGTATCAGCCCTTGCACCACCCGAAAGAACTCCACCAGACGGCATTGTGAGGAGGCAATGGAAGTGGAGAAGAATTCCTTCTTTGCCGTCCTCACCGCCACAGCATAGGCCCAATAGTGGGCTCTTAAGCGTGTTCGGTCAGATTCACCCCTTGATCTCGTCCACCTACTCTCTAGACGTCTCCCAACCTGCTTCCTGCCTGTAATTCAGGTTTATACCAAGGAGATGAACCTGCTTTGCCAGGTGGGAGGGGACGCTTGGGAGTGATCGTGTCAATAGCCCTGGTCATCTCCCCATTCCACAGTTCAACCAGGGCATCGACAGGATCACCAACCTTGTCAACCGGAAAATCCCCCAGAGCTTTCAGGAATTCATCAGGATCCATCCAGCTCTGGGGGTGGACCAATACAACCTGGTCTGCACCCTTACAGAGGGAAAGGCCACTCTCGAGCTCAAACCTTATGAGGAAGTGATCTGACCATGACAAGGGTGTTAAACTTAAATTCCTCACCCTCAGATCACCCTTTTCCTGCCCCGTCGAGAAAACCAGGTCCAGAGTGTGTTCATGTTCATGGGTTGGGCCACTGACATGTTGAGACAGCCCCATTGCCACCATGGAGGCCATGAAGTCCTGAGCCGCCCTGGTTAGAACTGTCTCGTCATGGAGATTGAAGTCCCCCAGGAACAACATCCTGGGAATCTTCAACACCGGGTCCGAGAAAATCTCCATCAGCTCAGGCAGGGAGTCTGTTGGGCAGAAGGGTGCATGGTACACCAACAGAATCCCCAGTCTGTCTCGGTCACCCAACACCAAGTGGAGGCACTCCAGCCCTGGCCTCTAAAGACCCAGAAGGAAAATTTATATCTTAAAGATAAGATTACAGAATTATACACCCCATGATGCAAAAGAAAGGATTTATGAAAAAAAATTCATTTGACATTAGATTTTCAGGAAGGAGACATTTTCATAATCAGTGATAAAATTGGAGTCATGGATACTAACAAGGACAACTATAAAAAAGTTAAAGGGGGTAAACTCCCTAAAATGTTTTCAACTATTTGGAGATGTTACATGCGGAAGATGAATGGTTATTCAAGATGCCCAGTGTCAGAGACTCTACTTTTCTCTCTGAAAGACATCAGACATGCTCAAGGATTGATATGTGCTGGTTATCTAAAAATTGGTTTTTGAACTTAAAGTCTGTAAGGATCCAGCCCAAAATACTTTCTGAACAGAATCCACTTGAAATAACTTGGCGAGAAGAAGAATCAGTTTGAGGAAATGATGGAGACTGAATGATAATCTTTTACTACAAGAAGGTAGTTTGAAGAAGTCAGAAAAAAACCTGGAAAATTTCATAGACTAAATATTACAAGAGATGCCTCTATAGCAACCAACCAAGCATATATGAAAGGATTGTTTTAGCAATCATGTCTAAGAAAAAGAGAGCGAAATTAGAACAAAGTAAAAAAAAATTCCTGGAACAAATTCAAATATTAGAAGATCACCATTAAAAAGTACAAGGGAAAAAAAGCTATAAGTGAATTCAGACAATTAAGAAAAAAAGAGAAGATGACTAAAAAATGAAGGCTTAAAAGGAGATGGAGGAGGATATATAATGAAATGTTATGCTGCTGGTATAGTCTTGACCATTCTAAATTCACATCAATCTTCTTAATACATAGTAGATCAAAGTGAAAAATTTGGACTCTCTTCAGGCTGTAAGATTAATACAAAGAAAAAGAAATTTGCAAAGAAACAGGAAGAGGGAAGTATAGAAAACATTTTCTTATGCACAATACCTCGAAACCTGGTCAAATATTTAGGGGTAAATGTAACAGGACAAAATGATACATGATTTCAAGATAATTATCACATAATATGGATGAAGATCAGAAAAGATCTACAAAAATGGACTAAACTAAAAGTATCATGGATGGGAAGAATTTCCATTACAAAAAGAACATATTACCTAAATTTAATTTTCTATTCCAGATAATAAAAATTGCTATACTGGGAAAAATCTCCAAGAATGGCAAAGACAACTGAATACATCTATTTGAAATGGCCAAAAGCCGAGGATCAGATACAACACCCTTCATGATGAAAAGGAGAGAGGACGTCCCACATTAATTTAAAGCTATCGTACTACACAACTGGCCTGGTTTGGATTGCAGATTAAATAATACATTTTTATGGCAGGCTAGTGAAGTTAGAAATAGCAGATGTCTAAGACAAAATACACAATTACTTATGGGCCAAATAGTCTGCTAAAAAGACCTTGATTTCAAATGATAACCATGTATTAAGACATAGTCAAATACAAATTCAATATACTGGCACAAAAAGAATGTCCTGCAAATTTTCCGTTGATATTCCTGCTTGAAAAATACGGTAAAACTTAAGGAAAGATAATGACTTCATAACCTATGGAGATAGGGTTGACCAACAAGGATGAGTTACACCTTGGCAACAACTAAAGGTGGCAACCATATGGGCATGCTGCATATATCTCCATAACTTTAAGCACATGCTTATCCTGGCTTTGGTAGCCAAACAATGGGATCAAAATGCATATGTGGTTCTAAAAAGCCAAAATCAGAATTAATATAAGATGCAAGCACGTTTGATAGCACATTAAGAGAATGTATCTACTGTGATGCTCTGAAAACTGACAGTGGCTGCCAAGCCGCAAGGTTGTCCACCCTTCCTGCAGCTCCTCACCACTATTAGGTTGGATCAGGATGTGCCAAGCTGACACTGAAGCCAATTGAAAACAAATTAAGACAGGACTACCTTTTCACAATGATTACACTGGGATAGAGGTTCATCTGAATCTATAATTAGGCAAGTCAGTAATACTGCCAGCATTACTACAGGGTTTGTAGAAGTGGTGGTGGTTGAGGAGGAAGGATGCATTAATCTGTCAGTTCCACTTTGACCAGTATTTGAATAGTTAAACTCTTATTCATTCCATCTCAAATATCAAGACCCAGAGATTTTGACAAATACTTAAAAAGATTCAAATGAAATTGTCACTCATCTATCAGTCCTAGCAAAAATAAAAACAAACATGACATGAACTCTCAACTTCCTGCCATATTGCTATTAAGGATGTTAAGTCAGAAAGAAAAATAAGAGGTGGCAAACTTAACTGAGACCTATCTGGTACCTTCACACAGGGATTCACTTCACCACAAAGGACAAAGCTGACCGTTTCCATTTCATTCACATTCAGATTGTTCTAATTGCAAGTTCTTTCCATCCCCAAGACACAGACATAAGTTAATTTTCCTAAAACACTTTATAAAATGAAACAAAACATAATTTTCACCCATCCCCAAGGTGGAGGAAAATAACATAAAAAAGAACACAAAAGGGAAAACACAATATGGTACGTTTTTACTCAGGATGGAACTGATTGGGTCTCATTCAATGAATCATGTATTGTGCTCTACAGTTCCAATTAAGTATTTTTCTCAGTCCATCATTGTTAAATGAAAGAAAAACCACTTGTCACCACTGAGACTAAGCCTTATTCAAATGTACAGATGATGTCACACTGCCAAGGAACAAACCTGGTTAAACCATCTGTTCCAGGTTATGGCAGCTGGACTGATGGTGAATGCTTGGCCAGGGGCAGCCTCAGCATCCATCCTTCCAACTTTCACTCTTCAAAAAGATTGGTTTGAGGACACAATCCAACTGATCACATTGAATCCAGTGACTAATTCTCCATTCTTGTTAAAAGAAGCCCTGTCACCAGCTCTGTTGTTAAATGAAACAACCTGCAGAAAATGATGTAGCTGAAATGAAAAGAAGGAGCTGAGAAAAACTGTGAATTGAATCATGCAGACAGAACAAGTGAAATGTTTGCATTGGATGGCTGCCATTCTTATTCCTTGATCCCCGTATGCTTTAAGGAATGACTCTAAGCTCAGATACTTCTCTCATACAAAGGTTAGATTGAATTGCTTCAGAAGATTAAGTCAGGCATCCTAGAAAAGTATTTCATGTGGGGCATCATAATTTAAATATTCTTGCACACATACATAAACTTCAGGATCTT
>NW_025335298.1:5447-14141 GCF_004798865.1 Varanus komodoensis
GACAAATGATGTGAGCTCCACCTGAGCTGTCACAATAATAACTTTACCAATTGGTGTATTTGCTACATGTTCTTGTTCCGAAAGATATGGTAACCATCTAAAAAATCCCATGGAATAAGATTCTCCATTGGCCACCAATGCATTGGCTGTGCTGTCCATGATAGTATAACATATTTCCCCCCCCTTCTCTAAAGTGCCTTTTAAATCAGAGCCAAGAGCAAGTTCAGAGATTTTTTCAATGAAGGCAAAGCAGACACCACTCTCAGAAAACAGTGGGACCACCATCAGCAGGAATCACTCCAATTCTGGTTGACGTCACGGCAAGACGGCTGTCAAGAATGGGGCTCCGTAATTCATGCTGGTAATTCGTTCGACAGGGGGCCAGAGAGGCCCATCCAAGTCCTGCCGGGTCACGGATTAGAAGCCTGAGCATACTTCTGGCTGGTGAGGAGCGGCAGCTCCACATCTGCTGGGAGGACCTTGGGAATTTTCTCAGTCAAATGGGATGGGAGTTGCTCTTCCCACAAGCCATCGATCCCAGATTATCAGCCAAGAATAAAAGCTTGAAACACATCGGACCTGTTGGGTGAGCATTTCTGCTTTTTAAAATATTGCCCGTGAAAGAACCTGTGGAGCAAGTACCAATCTGAATTAAAACAAAGAAAAGCCCTTCTGATAGAGGGAGGAATTCCACCCCTCCCCCCTCCGTGGAGTTCAAGCAGCAACTAATCTAGGGGAGATGAACTGAGACTGGGGAAATTTGAGGCTTAGAAAAGAAAAGACTCTTTAATCTCCCCAAGGGTGAAGAATCAAATCAGAACTTACTGTAGATTAATTGATAGATTTTTTTTTTCTTTTTCCTTCTGGTTTCGCTTTTATTTACTCTCTTTGGAGACGTCCCTACATAATATCATATCAACAAATAACTCTTTGCTGTCACCCTGTGGCCATACTGTGTACCAAAAAACTTTTTTCTTTTTTTTTTTTCCACCTTTTTTCTCCATCTGGAGGAATTTTTGCGGTCATCTTGTAGCCATCCAGTAAAACTATTATCACTATGAGAAAAACACACCTTTCCTCTTCAGCAACTGCATCTGCTACCCTGAGTCCAACTCACCAATCCAAAACCGTGGATGGGGAAAAATACCAAAAAGACCTACAAATGTCACTTACGGCAATACAAGCATCTCTAACATCTGTGCAAACAGCTCAAGAGGCTATGCAAAACTCTATACTAAAATTGACATTAGAACATAAGAATTCAGCTGCGGAACAAAAAGAAAGAATGGATAAATTGGACAGTTTTGTTAGGGATGTATGCAATCAATTGACAGATGTTCAACTCAAAACTGAACAAAATAAACAAAAAATAGAAGAAATCCATAAGAAAAATGAATCGGCAGATAAACACAACTATTATTACAAACAAAAAAGTCGTCATGGGACTCGGTTGCCATACTAGAGATGGAGAAGGCATCTAATTATTTAAGATTTGAGAACATACCAGAGGGAAAAAATGAAAACCTAAGGGAATTAATGACCACTATGCTGGCAGATGCCTTAAATTTGGAAAACGAAGAGATGGATAGAAATATTGACCTGGTTTATAGAGATAATTCAAACTATGTTAGAAGACCTAAACTACTCAGGGAAGTTCATGTCAAATTTGCAAAAATATCTGTAAGAGATAATGTTTTGAGGTTTGTACATGACAAATCTTTAAGAGTTGATGATCAACATGAGGTGACTGTTCTGAAACAAATACCATGGTGGATCAGAGAAGGATGAAAGAAATATCTATTTCTTACCATGAAGCTAATAAAGAAAGGAATTATGTTTAGGTGGTTAACGCCTGAAGGAATATTCTTCACCTGGAACTCCACAAGATATAAGTTGGATTCAATCTTCAAGTCTCAAGAGTTTTATGAAAAATTTAGGAGCTCATTTGAAGATGAAGAATCGGCTGTACAAAAAGGAGGGAAAGATTCTGAAGCTATGAATGCAACAACCTACAACCCTGAAGAAGGAGAAATAGTGATTACAGATCAGCAAGAAGATGAACAGGCACCAGAACCAAAAGAAAAGAGAAAAGGTAGAAGCGTAAAGGCTAAGCATAATTAGATAAATATACAGTTTACAAACATGGGTCTTAAAATGGAAGGAAGAGCTGAACTATTCTCTTTGAATGTAAATGGACTAAACACACCTTCTAAGAGGAGAAGGACCTTCTCTCAACTCCAAAAACTGAAGTTAGATAGAATTTGTCTGCAAGAAACACACATCAAGAAATAACATAGCAAACTCCTGGAATGTCCAGAGCTCAGAAAGTTATTTATATCCTTGGTGCACCAAAAGAAATGAGGTTTAGCATTATACATTAAGAAAAATTAGACCCCAAATATATCTTATTTATTTATTTTATTTATTATTTATTTAGTGAATTTCTATGCCGCCCCATTCACCGAAGCCTCAGGGTGGCTTACAACAATAAATACATACATAATAACCATAAAAACAATATAATTGGAGACATCTTGGCCAAAGATATGAAATCAATAAATAATATTAACAATTAAAATAACATTTAAATAAAAAGGTCTTGGCCTGGCGCTGAAAAACAAATAACAAAGGCGCCAGGCGGACCTCTCTGGGGAGTGCATTCCATAGATTGGGTGCCACCACAGAAAAAGCCCTCCTCCGGGTACTTACCCTCCTAATATCCTTCACGGAGGGTTCCCGGAGAAGGGCCTCTCCCACTGATCTCAAGGAGCGGGAGGGCATGTATGGATGTAAGCGCTCCTTTAGGTACGCAGGGCCAAAGCCATTTAGGGCTTTATAGGTGATAACCAACACCTTGAATTGGGTCCAAACTTTAATGGGAAGCCAGTGAAGCTGACGGAGGACTGGAGTCATGCGAACATAACGCCCAGTCCCTGTCAGCAGCCTGGCAGCTCTTCTTTGGACCAATTGGAGTATCCAGACTGTCTTCAAGGGCAGCCCAACATAGAGCGCATTACAGAAGTCTAGACGGAAAGTTACCAACGTGTGTGACACTTTCGCAAGGCAGTCATTCTCCAGATAGGGACGCAGCTGATGCATCAGCCGAAGCTGGAAGAAAGCGCTCCTCACCACCGCTGTCACCTGAGCTTAGCAGATGAAGCAGATGAACATGGTAGAATTATCATGCTTGAAGTTACAATGAAATTCAAAAAGGTGCTTTTGGTGGCGATTTATGCGCCCAATGATCACCAGGAAGCATTTTACCAAAAACTACATACTTTACTCTCCCAAGTGGATTATCAAACTTTGTGTTTAATGGGAGAGTTCAACGCAATTGTGGATAAAAGAATAGATCACAAGAGTGAGACTAAAAAGAAAAAAGGCAGGAGGATACTCCCAAAGACTTGCTTTAATATATTCGAAGAATTCAGACCGACAGATGCTTGGAGACATAAAAACTCAACTTCTGCTAAGTACACTTTCTACTCAAATAGACACAGGTTGTGGTCCAGAATTGATATGATTTGGATAACCCCAGATTTAGTTCTAGATTTGTTAGAAGCTGAAATAGGTACAAATGTCTGGGCAGATCGTAATCCTGTAACCATGACACTGAAAGGCACAGTAAAAACACCTAGATGAGTATTCAATAAATCTCTACTAAAAGATAAAAAGTTCAAAGAAGAGATAGATAAGGAAATGGAACTGTTTTTTCAGCTTAATAAAGCTGAAGAAACTTTTTTGCAAAATGTTTGGGATACAGCTAAAGCCTATGTTAGAGGGCTGATAATAACATACTCAGCAAAAATAAATAATATGAGAAAGCAGGAACGATCTAAATTAGTAGAGGAATTGATGAAGCTTGAACAGGAGATATAGGAAGACCCATCTAAAAAAGACCTTAAGACACAAATGAATATTCTAAAACACAAACTGAACCTCTTGGATACAAATGAACTTACCAAGCAAACAAAACTGACTAAACAGATTTTTTTCGAAAATGCTAATAAACCAGGGTGATGGTTAGCTTATAAAGTAAAGAAGGAAAGAGAGAAGAGATTAATACACAAACTGAAGGATGGAGGACAATTGCAGGTACAAAGTACACTAATTAAGAAAATAGTGGAAGACTTCTTTGCAAAGCTGTACCAGAATAAAGAAACCTCAGTTGAGAAAGTTAATGAGTATATCTGAAAGGGAAATCTAGCAAAGCTGCCGGAGAAATATAAAAAAAGATTAAATGAAGAAATAACAATGACAGAAGTAACTGAGGCAATTAAGAGGCAAAAGAATGACAAAATCCTGGGCCCAGATGGGTTACCAGCAGAGTTTTATAAAGCTTTTGAAGGAATTCTGTCTATGCCTCTTAAGGACATATGCAATGCGGTATTGTTAGAAGCAAAAATGTGTGTGTGTGGGTGGGCTTTTGTAATTGGGTGGGTTGGAGGGTTTTATTGTATTTTGATTGTATTTTGATTGTATTTTATTAGATTGTTTTAATGGATTCACGCCTGGCTGCTACTATGGGGTTGCCTGGGGAGCGCGTGGGCGCCAACATTGAGGTGGTTTTGGGCAATGGTTGATATAGCGTTGGGGATTTAACGTGTCAGCATAGAAGAAGGAGGGACAGATGGTGGAAACCTGTTCCCCCTTCTGGTTATTCCCCCAACCAGAAGGTTCCAGGTATGCTTATCAACCACCCCTCAGGCCTGACAGTGCTGTTGGTTTATGCCGGGTCGGTCCAAAACAAAACAACCTTCATCCATGACTTAATTGTGGGTGATGGGGCTCACCTGGCTTGCATTGCAGAGACCTGGGCGGGAAAGGGGAGGAGGTGTCCCTCTCCCAACTGTGCCCGCCTGGATATTTGGTCCAGCACCAGCCACGCCTGGAGGGGAGGGGAGGGGGGCCACTTTAATCTATCGAGCTTCAATTTCCCTTGAGGGGCTTCCTGTTCTCTCGAGACTGCGTCTAGAGTGCTTTTCTTTGGCGTTGGGTGACCGAGACAGATTGGGGATTCTGCTGGTGTACCGTGCACCCTTCTGCCCATCAGACTCCCTGCCTGAGCTGATGGAGAATGTCTCGGACCTGGTGTTGAAGACCCCCAGGATGTTGGTCCTGGGGGACTTCAATCTCCATGTTGAGACAGTTCTGACTGGGGAGGCTCAGGACTTCATGCCCTCCATGACGGCCATGGGGCTGTCTCAACATGTCACTGGCCCAACCCATGAATGTGGACACACACTGGACCTGGTTTTCTACATGGGGCAGGAAGAGGGTGATCTGAGGATGAGGAATTTATGTCTGACTCCCCTGTCATGGTCAGATCACTTTCTTGTGAGGTTTGAGCTCGAGAGCGGCCTTTCCCTCTGTAAGGGTGTGGACCCAATTGTGTTGGTCCACCCCCAGAACTGGATGGATCTGGATGGTTTCCTGAAGGCCCTGGGGAAATTTCCAGTTGACAAGGCTGGCGCTCCTGTCGAAGCTCTGGTCGAACTGTGGAATGGGGAAATGTCCAGGGCCATTGACATGATCGCTCCTAAGCATCCTTTCCCGCTGGGCAGAGCCCATTCATCCGCTTGGTACACACATGAATTATGAGTGATGAAGCGGGTTGGGAGAAGACTGGAGCATTGATGGAGGAAATCACAGGATGAATCTGACTGAACACACTTAAGAGCCCAAGAAAGATGCGCCGGGACGCAGCCTACAAAGCGCCGGCAGCAACCGGGGCCAGTGGCGACCAGGGCCGGCAGCCAAAGGGCCAGCAGCCAAAGGGGGATGGCCTAAGGGCGGTGATGCCGTTTGGGGGCTGAGTGGGGGCCAAGCGGGGGACTGGGCTGGCTGGAGACTTTGGTTGTGGCTTCCAGATCCAGCCACAATTTTAGTGAAGCTTTGTGTAAACTAAGAAGCAACTGGAAAACTTAACATATCACAAGATGAAATAATAAAGACAAATTGTCTGCACAATCCTGACATTTGAGCAAAGACACACACGTGTGTGCACGCACACAAAAAAAATGAGTGCACAGGTGGATTGCAAATTACAGCAAAAAGAGCATTTTCATTCTCTTCTTTTTGTTAGATGTTCCTTCTTGTTCAGCTTGGGTCGCAGCAGAATGATGTAACATTTGGGGAAGAAGATGCAAAACAGCAGTCCAGAACTGGAGGCTAAGATATAAAAGATCTCCACAGTCACCAAGTACTTCCCTTTGGTGCTCAGGTAGGAAGGCACAAAGGATAACCAGACACTGCAAAAGACCAGCATACTGAACGTGATGAACTTGGCCTCATTGAAACTGTCTGGGAGCTTCCGGGCAAGGAAAGCCACCATGAAGCTGACACTGGCCAGGAAGCCCAGATAGCCCAGGACACAGTAAAACATTGTTATGGATCCCTCGTTACACTCCAGTATGATTTCTTCAGCCACTGAATGCAGGTCAGTGTCAGGAAAAGGAGAAGCAGTTGTCAGCCAGGCAATACAGATCCCAGACTGAATGAGGCAGCAAGAAAGAAGGAGTGTGTTGGCCAGTTCCTTCCCCATCCACTTCCTCATCTTGTTTCTGGGTTTGGTGGCTCTGAAGGCCAAGAACACCATAACCGTCTTGGTCAGCACACAGGAAACAGCCACAGAGAAGACGATGCCAAAAGCAGCTTGTCAGAGTAGGCACGTTACCCTCTGTGGCTGGCCGATGAAGACCAGTGCACAGAGGAAGCAGAGCAGCAGGGAGGTGAGGAGAGAGTGGGTGAGGTGCCGGTTGTTGGCTTTGACGATGGGTGTCTCATGATGCTTCAGAAATATTCCAAGCACCAGAGCCATGATCAAGCAGAAGAGAAGAGCAAAACCAGACAAAATGATGCCCAAAGTTTCTTCATAAGAGAAGTTAACAGATTTGTGAATGCAGAAATTCTGGAGCTTGCTTGGGTACTTTTGATATTCATATGAATGACAGTAATCCATATCTTAGGAAAAAATATAAACATGTTCTCCAATCTATAGGTCGCCTCAACAGGTCACATCAACTTCTCAGATATAACATTTTCAAGTCAAAGTAGATAATTCATTAATAACTTTGCATCCACATTTTTAAAATCTCATGTATTTTCCATGCTGAATATGAAGAATTCTCTCATATCATATCATATCATCTAGTTATTTATTTAAAACTTTTGTATGCCATCTCCACATGCTTAGTATCTCAGGATGACTCACAATACAAACAATTTAAAATAATAAAATGATCTTTATAAATAACAAATTCAATAAAAGGTTACATAAGGACAAAACAACAACAACACCCAGAAAACAAAAAGAGTGACTGGTCAACAATAAAATATTAGTTTTTAAAATGGCAACTCAATAAAAAGGTTTTAACCTGGCACTGAAAAGAATATAAACTCAGCACCAGGTGCACCTCTCCAGGGAGTGCATTCCATAATCTGGGCAGCACGGCAGAAAAGGCCCTGCTCTGGATAGATGTTCTTTTTATCTCCCTTAAAAAGGATTCCGAGATCAGAGCCTCTCCTGCAGCTATTAAAGGGTGTGAGGGCATCTAAAGGAAGAGGTACTCCTTCATGTATCCTGGTTGCAAGCCATTCAGGGATTTCTAAGTTTAAACCAGCACCTTGAATTGGGCCTGGACTTCAATTGGAAGCCAGTGTTGCCAGTAGAGGACAGGTGTTATATGAGAATAATGACCGGTCCCCATCAGCAGCCTGGCAGCTCTGTTCTGTACCAGCTGAAGTATCCAGATCAATTTCAAGGGCAGACCAATGTAGAGCACATAATAGTAATCCAACTGGGAAGTTACTAGAGCATGAATCACCATTGCTAGGCAGTGCTTGTCCAGGTAAGGGCACAGCTGATGGATCAGCCAAAGCTGTAGGAAAGCACTCCTTGATACCACCACCACCTGGAATTCCAGTGACAGCTCTGGGTCAAGGAGCACTCCCAAGCTATGGATCTTGTCCTTTAGAGGGAGTGCTACCCCATCCAGGACAAGGTCAAAGTCACTTACCTGAAACTGCGATCTGCCCACCAACAGGACTTCTGTCTTATCTGGATTGAAGCTCACTTTATTGGCCCTCATCCAGCCCATTACCTTGGCCAGGCATTGGTTCAGCACAGCCACTGCCTCAACTGGAGTAGATGTAAATGAGAGGTAGAGCTGGGTGTCATCAGCATACTGGTGACACCACAACCCCAACCTCCTAATGAACTCTCCCAGTCATTTCATGGAAATGTTGAAAAGCATGGGGGACAAAATAGAGCCATGCGGAACCCCATGGCACAACTACCACAGCACAGAGCTATAGTCCCGCAGCACCACCTTCTGGAGTTGGTCAGCCAGGTAGGAGAGGAACCATTATCAAGCTGAGCCTCCAACTAAGTCTGCATTCCAATCCCTTTGAAAGACAAATGACGTGAGCTCCACCTGAGCTGTCACAATCATTACCTTACCAAATGGAATATTTGCCACATGTTCTCGTTGTGATAGATATGGCAACCATCTAAAAAATCCCATGGAATAAGATTCTCCATTGGCCACCAAGGCATTGGCTGTGCTGTCCATGATAATATCACATATTTTTGCAGACTTCTCGAAACTGTCTTTTAAATCAGAGCCAAGAGCAAGTTCAGGGATTATTCCAATGAATTCAAAACAGACACCCCTCTCAGAAAACAGTGGAACC
>NW_025335299.1:0-1061 GCF_004798865.1 Varanus komodoensis
AACATCAAGCCCTCATCAAGAGAAGGATGGTGGACAAGCTGGGGCTCCTGCTTCCCCTGCCAGAGGTGTCTGGGTCCATCCAGGATGGACTTGAGAGGACTCTCCTCAGAAAAGCTGGACTGTGTCCCCTCTCAGGGCAAGCATGGTGAATCTGAGTGTACCAACATTCTGGGATGACGTAAAGCAGCTTCTGATGAAGCGTGTCATGCAGAAGAACGTGGACTAGTTGTTTGGTTTTTGGGTTGGGGTTTTTTTGTTTTTGTTTTTTTGCTTACAGGGATGACTCAGAACCACCTTCAAGTGTTGATTCTCCCAGGCACTGACCTTGGTATGTCAGAGAGAGAGAGAGATTGAGGGAGAGCAGTGATCAAGGGACTCCAGAACAAGGAACTTGGAGATTGTTAGGGTAGGGGCAGGGATAGGGAGTCAGTGGGTTTGGGCTGGCCCAGCAAGCAGTCTCTTCCAAGAGACGGTGTGCTCCTAAGAGCTGCAACAGAAAGGGAGTGTCCTGAGTACTAGCTGCAGCTGTTAATCCAATTCCTGACTTCCGGCTGAGCAGATCAGAGAAAGCTGCCACAAATGGTCTAGGGACTCTTGGATGTAGGCAACCAATCTCAAGCTGCTCTAAGTTACTTGAGGAAGTGATGAGGGAAGACCCTGTTGTGAAAGAAAGAACAACCTGCTGGGAAAGAATGACACAACATACTGAGTAATTCTTAAGAAAAGACCAAAGATCAATCAAGGAAAGAAAAATATATCAGATTGCAGTTACAGAAGGAAAAGAGTGCTACTTGTGGCAAATTCCCTGCTGCATGAGATCCACTGACAAACATCCCTTTCTTCTTATACGTGCGAAAACCTAGGACACCGCCAAAGGAAGCTTTGGGGAGATTATAACAGACATGGCAACTTTAGGGAAGACAATTCAGAACACTGGGGTCCAGATAGTTTTGACCAGATAGGCATAACTGAAATGTGGTTGGATGACTTCCATGAATGGATTTCAAACATTTCAGGATTTGACTTGACTTGATCTGATCCCAGTATGGACAGTAAAATGA
>NW_025335299.1:1508-2572 GCF_004798865.1 Varanus komodoensis
CCAACATGGATTTCTCAAAAACAAATTCTGCCAAACAAACCTGATTCATTCCTTTCCTTTTGTACAGTGTAACCTCCCAATTTTACTGTGGGAATGTTGTAGATATAATCTATCTTAACTTTCACAAACCTTTTGACAAGGTGCCCCATGACAACCTCATTGCCATTAGGTCAATCCACAATTGCCTGCAAGATTGGACTCAAAGAGAGCTCACCAGTGGTTCTCAGACTCGGAGAGGTGACAAGTGGGGTGCCACAGGGTTTTCTCCAGGGACCAAAACTCTTCAACATTCTTAGTAATGATTCAGATGTGGAAGTACAAGGAAAGAAAATTAAATATGCAGTCAACTTAAATGCACTGGAACACCGAGGAAAGATATGGGATGATTGCAACTGCTCAGAACACTGGGTAGAAAACAACAGAATGAAACTGAGGAGGGACAAAAGGTACTAGAATTAGAGATGAAAGTTATAAATTGCAATCATTTGCAGATGATTTGGTTTTCATAAGGGAGGAAGCCTTTGTAACAATGCCTAAACTCCTACAACGGATTGAAGAATATGGTGAGGTTACAGGGATGAAAATAAATAAAGAAAAAAAAATTATTTGTTAAAAATCTCACACAAGATCAGAAAAAAAGGCTGCAGGAACAAGTAGACTTGCACATTGTTAAAAAGGTTAAGTATTTGGGAATCTATCTTACAGCCAAGTGTACTACTTTGAAAGAAGCCAATTAAAATAAACTTTTGAAGGATATTAAGGGCAATTTGGAAAAATGGGCCAATTTACAATTATCTTTGATGGGAAGAATAGCACTTGTTAAAATAAATATACTACCAAAGCTTTCATTTTTATTTCAAATGATTCCCATAAAAATTGATCAAATTTTTTTTGATGTTTTAAACTTTTAAATCTCAAGATTTATTTGGAGAAAGAAGAAACCAAGGATTAAATTAAAAATACTTCAGGAAGCTAAAACAAATGGTGGTTTTGGTCTTCCTGATTGGATGTTGTATCATCAAGCGTCTGTTTTAACTTGGCTAAAAGAATGGATAACTTTAAGA
>NW_025335299.1:3490-5080 GCF_004798865.1 Varanus komodoensis
ATGAACTGATTCTAAAAAAGATTCTGGATTGTGCAGAAATGGATAGATTGACTTTATCACTGACGGAGAAATAAGATACTGACTTCTATCAAACTTGGGGTTTTTTATTATTGGCTAGAGAAAAGGGACTTGGTTTAGATTTAAAGATGTTTTTAAGTTATTATAAATGGATTTGAATATGACTATAGAATGTTAGAAGATATGAGTAGGGGGTCGACCCAGTACGTCCGATGTATGTAATGATTGATGTCTTTAGTGTTAGTTTAAAATCTTAATAAAATTAAAAAAGAATAAAAGAAACTGAGGAGGGACAAATGCCAAGTCCTCCACTTAGGAAGAAGACACCGAATGCACCCCTACAAAATAGGAATGTTTGACTCAAAGATACTGCAAAGGAGAAGGATCCTTGCATTGCTGTAGATCACATGATAAATATGAGCCAACAATATGATGCAGCTGCTATGAAGGTAAATGCTTTTGGGGCTGCATTAACAGAAGTATCACTTTCAAACCTCCTGATGTATCAGTTCCCCTATACTCAGCACCAGTCAGACCTCACCAAGAGTACTTTGATCCGTTCTACATTTTAAAAAGATGTAGAAAAGATAGAAAGGGTTCAGAGGAGTGAACAATGAACAATGAAGCTCATGCATTTTGAGAATCACCTCCCCAGGGTCTGAGGAACTGTCCCAGCAATCTATATCTGCCTCCTCGATGTTCTAATCATATGCTCAGAGGTGTGAAGTTAGACTGGGCATAAGATCGTGGCTATGAAATAAAGGATAACATTTGGCAAAGAACTTGGCCTGTCCCCTTTGAACTCAATCTCCACATACCATAGAACATTCATGGCTGCTGTCTTCAGACCAAGTGAGAATCCACAATTCCACAACACTCTTTCATTGAGAGGGGTTGGTGCTGAGAGCAAAAAGACTGGGAAAACTTTACGTGGGGAACCAGCTAGGGAGAAACTGTTGAAATGTGAGGAAACTACAAAATAATCTCACGCTACAGCTAAGCAGTTGGGTGAGGCTATGGGCTGGATTGGCACTGGCCATGAGGTTCCCCAGGTCTGTTTTACAGAAAATGAAAGCTGTGGCTGCAAAATGGGCTAATGCTATTTTAGCCTGTTTGGAAGAATTACTTCCAAACCCCATGGAGTGCTAGTTCCCTTTTATTCAGCACTGGCCAGGTCTCTTCTGGGCTCCTGTGACCAGTTCTGGGCATCAAAACTGAAGTAAAATGCATTCAGGCTGGAAAGGGTCAAGAGAAGGGGAGTAAGGATGGTCCAGGGACTGGAACGGAAGCCCTGTGAAGAGAGATGGGGAGAACTGGGCATGTTCAGCCTTGTGAAGAGAAGATTGAGAGGGGATTAGCACTGCACAAGTGCCTGAAAAGCTGTCACAAAGAGGAAGGATGGGATCTCTTCTCCTTTGGAATCGTTAGGTTTTCCAAACATAAACAAATACATAAAGGAAAATGTAAAACTGAAAAACTAATATAAACAGAACAAACTAAAATGAACAAAGTGAGCAAAGTTGCCAAGGGGATTTTAAACAAACACAGCCCATCCATCCAGTCCCCCAAGAC
>NW_025335299.1:5341-6599 GCF_004798865.1 Varanus komodoensis
TTTAGAGGCAATTGTGATATACTTGCAATTGTCATATACTTATATAGCTCTGACTAAGTCTTTGAAAAGTTCTCCCGCACTATATGCTGAAGCATATTCTTGTGACTCATGGGAAACTTAATTTTAAAACTTTTCTGCATTTCCATCTGAATCATTTTCAATTTTTTTCCATTATTTCACAAAGGCTTGGGGCTTGGCTATCTAAAGGACTGTCTGCTCCCATTTATATCTACCTGCTCCCTTAGATCAGCTCAGGAGGCCCTTCTATAAGAACCACACCTCAGGGAGATGAGAGGGGTGGCATCAAGGCAAAGGGCCATTCCCAGTGCTGCTCCTCATCTTTGGAACTCCCTCCCTAGAGAAATTAGCCTGGCACCATCTTTATTTTCCTTTCAGCACTGGGAAAAGACATACCTTTTAAAGAAGTTTTTTAACACTTAGCCTGAATGCTGTGGCCCTTTTTACATTGCTTTTATAGAAGTTTTAATTCATTGTGTTTTAATTGGTTTCAATGTGTTTTACTTTGTTCATATTTTTCATGTGTTGTAAGCTCCCCAGGAAGGCATTGGAAGTTACTGGGGGCATATAAATTCACAAATAAATAAATAAATAAATATTGCAGATGTGCCCTAATCAAGTCCCAAATTCAGAAAGAGATTCCTGGAAAGGCAGGGTTCATTTTGCTCCAGCATCAGGGGATGGTGAAAGTTAGAAGAGTTGCATTAAGGCAGCAAAATTCCCTTATAGCAGCCTAATATATGCTGTGATGTGTGCCCACTTTACCAGGAGAAGGATGTTGGCAGGTAGAATAGAAAAAAGGGCAAACCACATCCTCCTTTTTTTTTTTTTTTTAATGAACGCAGACATTGATTGCTTGGTGGAACCGTGTGTAAGTGGAGGTTTTCATGTATTCAGGAGGAGAAGAGCTTCTTTTGTACCTATGTGTGTGGGCCCATTACATCTTGGCAAACAAGAAATTGCTGGGAAACTTGATTCTCATTGTGCGTAAACTCAATCCAAGAGCACATTTTTCTTTCAACTTAGAAAGCAGCAGGTTTATAGAGCAACAAAGTTTAGCAAAGGTTGCTGTATTATTTCACATGCACTTTTGTGTTGGCTGGAGTGATATAACTACCAAGATAGTTTGAGAAGGGACATGTGCTGGGACACATGTAGAATGGCCAGAGATTTTTCCTCTTCTTTTCCAAATCCGATTTTGTGCCCAACTAATGTGTGTCTTCAACATATCCTAATGGCA
>NW_025335299.1:7097-8247 GCF_004798865.1 Varanus komodoensis
TTCTTAATTAGTGACAATCATTGTTGGGTGTCTCGTTAAATCAAGTGTTGAAGTAAATTTAATTCAATGTATTCAGGAGTACATAATGAAACAAATTTGAGCAAAACATGAAATGCTGAGATTACGCTTTTCTTACAAGATTGTCTCTGCTATTGAGGCTGGGCCTCAGGAGAATGATGTAGCACTTTGGGAGAAAGATGCATCCTAGGAGGCCAGCCCCAGAGGCCAAGATGGAGAACACCTCCACAGCCACCATGTATTTCCCCTTGGTGCTCAGGTAGGTGGGCACAAAGGACACCCACACACTGCAGAAGACCAGCATGCTGAAATTGATGAGCTTGGCTTCATTGAAGCTGTCAGGCAGTTTCCTGGCAAGGAAAGCCACACAGAAACTGAGAAGAGCCAGGAAGCCCATGTAAGCCAGGACAGTGTAAAACATGGTGACAGAGCCTTCATTGCATTCCACGATGATCTCTCCAGAGAGAGAATGAAAGTCCATATTTGGGAAAGGTGGAAAGGTCAGCAACCAGACAACACAGATCACAGCTTGGATGAGAAGACAGATCAGCATAATGGAGGTTGTCAGTGATCTTCCCAAGAGCCAACCTGCCACGCTTCCTGGCTTGGTGGCCATAAAGACCAAGACCACCATGACAGTCTTTGCCAATACACAAGAAACTGCAAGAGAGAAAGTGAGGCCAAAAGCAAGTTGCCGCAGAAGACAGATGACCCTTGTGGGTCGACCAATGAAGAGGAAGGAGCAGAGGAAGCAGAGCAGGAGAGAGAGGAGGAGGGCATAGCTGAGGTCTCGGTTGTTGGCTTTGACAATGGGTGTGTCATGGTATTTGACGAAAGTTGCAAAAACAGCAGATGTGGTAAGACAGAGAAAAAGAACCAGAGCAACTAAAAGGATACCAAGTGTCTCTTCATGGGAGAGGTAGTGTATCTTCTTGGGGATGCACTGGTCGCCGTTCTTGTTTGGGTGCTGACCTTGTATACATGGAGTGCAGTGAGCTGCATCTGAAATGAGCCATAACAGTGGAACTATCTTAGTCTTGACACGGAAGTTCTTTCTCCGGGGGTATCCACCACCCTCAAATGAAGATGTGGAAATCCCTTTTCCCAAAATAATCTGCACCTTTTAATTAAG
>NW_025335299.1:9528-10553 GCF_004798865.1 Varanus komodoensis
GATGGAGAAGTGTTGTGGTGGTGGGGCACCATGATCAACCCAACCAATCTTCACAGGACACAAAGTTCCATTTGGTGATAAGCTCCAGTTCAGGATCTCATATCTCCTCTCTTTTTCATTGAAAGAGATTTCCTCCCCAACACTGTTGTTAAACTGTACATTTCTCAGAGGATGAATTATCTGAAAATGCAGAAATATTCAGAACAGGTGACAGTAAGTGGAAGAGTTTTCCAATGCACTCAGACTCCCATCCAGTTCAGAGATTTGCTTCCTCCCCCCTCATTATTTTATTCTACACTTTTTTGTTAGCTGCAACCCCTTTCATTGATATCTTCTCAGGAATGCTTGGGGTGTGGTTTGGCAATTTTGCCTTGTGTCAATCTCCCACCAAGGCCCTCAAATTGGGACAGGAGACCTGGAAAGTCTTTTCCCAGGGTAGGGCAGGCCCAGTGGCCATTCTGTATAAGAATATTAAACTGGAAATGCATATCTGAGGTTGGAGCTGGAATGCTTTTTCCATTCTCAATATGTACAATTTGGAAAGCATGAATATTCCAGAAGCATTCCCAATCCCTGTTATACTTAGCTTACTTGGGAATGTCCATTCAGGGTGATTGCATCCATGGAGATAAATCCATGGGGAAAGTCTCTCATGAATTCCCTAATTTAGGCATCTTCGCAGACTATCCTTTCCCTAGAGGATTGTTGGCGGAGCAACCACCAGTGCCCTGGGTTAAGTTCATGACTTCTGGATGAGGACATTACCTGCCATGGCTGAATATTCAGAAGTTGCTTCCTTTCCCCCATCTGTGAATATTTCAGTCCAGATGCGGACAGGGCATGTAGCACATGTGCAACCGAATAGATGGCATTGTAGATGCGGTAGCTATGACTGGACATGCCCAATTCAAATGGGAAATCAACTGGATCCATCTGCATCTCCCTCCCTGTACACAGTGGATATGAATCTGGAGTGGTTTCCCCTGATCTCAGAAACTGGCATTGAAATGCCTCTTCCCACCACA
>NW_025335300.1:0-1092 GCF_004798865.1 Varanus komodoensis
AAGGGCTCTGCTTTCACCTTCTCCTTCTGAGCTGCTGTATTGCAGTGAACCTTTTCTCTTAACTTTTCTAGATGAGGCCTTTGTCTGATAACAGAGTATTCAGCCACCTCCTGCCGGATAGAAGGACCTGTCCCTTCACACCTTTCATCAGGGCTGGATCTGTGATTCCTGGAGGGCCAGAGAACCATGTATTCACTGCTGCTGTGGCCTCTGCAATGAGGGTCTCAGGAATATAATCTCATTTTTTGACTGGTTGACCTTCCAAATGGGCAAAGGGAACATTGGTGACTTAAACTCCCTCAACTCAGGAAAGGTTTCACCATAGTTCCACACAACATTCCTTTAAGCAAATTAACAAAAACTGGAATAGATGGCAAAACCATTAGGTGGATTCAAAATTGGCTGCTAAATTGGTCAGAAAGAGTGCTCATGAAGGGCACCTTATCAAACTGGAGAGATGTAACTAGTGGGGTGCCACAGAGTTCCTTCTTGGTCCCATTACTATTCAACATTTTTATTAGTGATTTAGATGTGAAAGTACAAGGAAAGATAATCAAATTTGCAGATGATAAAAAAATTGAGTGGAATAGAAAACACCCAAGAAGTAAGAATAAAGATCCAGGGCGATCTTGATAAACTTGGACACTGGACTGAACCCAACTCAATGAAATTCAATAAGGACTACTGCCAAGTTCTCCACCTTGGAAAAAGAAACCAAAGGCATTGGCACAAGTGGGGAATACTGGCTCAGCAGAAGTCAATAGGAAAAAGATCTTAGAGTATGTGTGGACAATAGGCTAAACATGAGTCAGCAATGAGATGCAGCTGCTAAAAGGGCAAATGACATTATAGATTCATTCACAGAAGTATTACTTCCAAATCACAAGAAGTAGTCATTCCTCAATCCTCCTCACTAGTCAGACCTCAGCTGGAATACTTTGTCCCATTCTGGGCACCAAGATTTATGAAAGATGCTGATGAATTAGAAAGGGTCCAGCAGAGAGCAACAAAAATGATCCAGGGTTTGGAAACACTGTCCCGTGAGGAGAGACTGAGAAAACTGGGCATGTTCAGCCTTGAGAAGGGAGGACT
>NW_025335300.1:1291-9983 GCF_004798865.1 Varanus komodoensis
GATCTCAGGGGACTTGTTAGCAGCAGGCTAAATATGAGGCAGCAGTGTGATGTGGTGGTTAAGAAGGAAAAAGCCACCCTTGTATGTAGAGCCAGAGGTGTCGATTCCACATCGAGAGTTTTAGAAGTGCTTTATAAAACTTGCGTGAGCCCACAATTGGAATGCTATGTCCAGTCTGGTTGGAGCTTATGCCTCCCTGCAGAGGATGCTTTCTCACCTTCCTGGGCAGAGAAGGTCTCTTCCGGGCAGGGGACACAGCTGTAGCAGCAGATGGGCTCTCCTTCTTGAACTACTTTGAAGGATCCTGGGTGACAGCTCTCCACGCACCTGGAGCGGGGCAGGGGCTGAGCCAGAAGAGAAGAGCCTGTGAGACCTCCTCATTTTGCAAATTTAGCTTTGGATTTCGACAGCTGGAAAGGAAACTTGGATCTCTGTGTGCAGCTTTTGCAAGGCCTTTTCCCCAGTGCAGACCTGTCCAAAGGTGTGAGACCAAGTCTCCAAGGAATGAGGTCTTGTGAGGAATCTGTGACCTTTACGTCCCTACCTTAGAAAGTGGATCATGGTTCTTCTGGAGCATCAGCACCTTCCCAGGGCCTCCCCTTTCACCATCTCAGTTGTTACATACCTCTCTGCAGCCCCTGCATGAATGGAGGCTGCAGGGTACAAATCCTTGCCCTGGGGAAGTCCAGATGGGTGGTCTGAGGGAGAGCACAGTCTGGCATGATGCTCAGGAGATGCTCAGCACTATGACAAGAAACACATGGTCCCCCCACCTTGTTGATCTTTTGGGGCCACTCAGTGGAATCCTTGTCAATGGTGAATGTGGTGTCCCCCAATGCCTGTCTTTCCAAGCTCCCAATTTTCTTTCTCAGGACAGATTTATTGGGAAATGCCAACCAGTGCACAATGTCCAAATCAGTGACAAGCTCCCCGTTCTTGTCCCAAAATGCCCCGTTGATGAGGGAAGCATTATAAAACTGGGGGTCCCTCAGGAAAGGGTGGAGCTAGAAGGGCAGAAGAAGAAATTCCCATTAGTAGCCAGCAAACCTTGTTCAGTGTTCAGCTGACCCTCCAGCTGTGTCAGACTCACAGGGCTGCCTGGTGTCCTCCCCCTTCACACGGCCATCACAGGTAAACAAGTGGGGTCAGAGGGGAGAGGACTCCCAGGTCACTAACCGTGTCTGTACCAGCTGACCCAGTGCTAAGGACCTCATGATGCAAAGGAACCCCATCCTGTGATGTTTTGCTGAACCAAAGCAGGCTTCTAACTGGACAATTTCTCACCAGCAACAGGGGTCACAGAAATTGAAGCTGAGGGAACCTCCCCACATATGGACTCTGACTGACATAAGTGGGAGCTGGGCGGAAGGGTCTGAGGTCAGGGGAGGGGTGGCAGGAGCTGGATCAGTGTCAAGAGGGCACCTTCCAGTGGGGGTACGAAGAGGGGAAGAATCTTAAAAAAGCCCCACCGGATCCATGCAATGGCCCAGATTGCCAGCACTTGATGCTCACAGTGGCAGGTCAACTGCCAACAGTCCCCTCAGGCTCACTTGCTGCACAACCTCCGCCCACCAGCTCCTCAGCCTGGACTGGGCAGTCAGAGGACACAGGGCTGAGCCTATCAGTGGAAGGTGCAAGAAGTAGATGAGGACTTTGCTCTTTGTTTCTGCATTTGCACTTCAATTTGTGTGGATGAACAGATTTGGCAAGTGCACAAATGTGCTTCAGCACTCATGCAAATTGGGGCAAAGGTCCCCTGAGAGAAAAGCGTACTGCGAAGTTCCTGAATTCCCATAATTCAGGAATAATCGGCCACTGCAAAATCTGCAGGCTAAACACAGAAAATCCACATCTGATTGACTCAGGTAATTCTACAAGGGGTGAGGTTGAAGGGGCCCAAGGGCCTCCAGGTCCACCCCTACTTATGGCAAGACTACAAGTCACACGTCCCTCACAGAGGACTGTCCTCTTGAAGGCCTCCAGGACGAGAAAGCCCACAGCAACCTATGTGCAGTGGCTCCATTGTCAAACCGCTCTAACAGACAGGAAGGTGTTTTAGTTCTGCTATGAATATCTGGGATCTGGCAAATTGATTCTGTGTCCTGAAGTCTGGACTGCCTGAGCAGAGATACTGTCCACCTCTGTGTGAAAGCCTTGGAGATCCGCTTCAGGCTTCTCTCATTTCCTGGTGCCCCAGAAGTATTAAGAAGAGCCCCCACCTGAAAAGCAGAGAGCTGCTGTGTGCCTATGCGCATAACATGGGTTTGAAGAGGCCACTTTTCTCTCCCACAAATGCAGTTTCCACACTTCCCAGGAGAAAAAGCGCAAGAAGCAGACAAATCCTCCCTTGCTGCTGGTCTGCTTCTTTCTCAGAGTTACTGTCTGGGGAAAGTGTTGCAGGACAGAAGAACTGAGAGTCAGAGCAGCATAGAGATCTTCAAGACAAAGGGAGTACCTGCCACGGCTGCAGCCTCCATGTGTCTGCCCAGTCTCCACCCTTCTGCCTCCTCCTTCTCTTGGATCAGGATGAAGCAGCAGCATCCAGGGCCCAGGCCACAGCTAGGACACCATTGTAAACAATGTGGCTGTCTAACAAGAGGATCCTCTCCATTTCCTCTTGTGAAAGCACCCCCCAATCCTTTCTCTCCATGCATCTTGTCCGGCGTTTCACAAATGGGGCTTGCTTTGAAGAAGAGCACTGAAATGCTTTCTGCATGAGATTTCTATGTGAGTGAAGCTGCTGAAGGAAATCATTTAGTGCTTTCTTTTCATTTTTCTGGATAAGGAAGGAGAATATGCCATGGATGTTCTCAGAAGTTCTGTAAGTCACCAGTTCCAAAGAGATGTCCCACACATCAGTTGTGATCCACACTTTCCCTGTCTTGTTTTCTCTAAAGTAATCACTAAAGAAATGCAACTTACAGATTCCATCCATGAAGGTACTCTTCTCCCCACAATAAACAAAAACATTGGCTTTTCCGGAGGAGTGAAACCAGGCCTGCTGCAGCTTATGGATGCTTGTCAAAAGGCCTGAGATGTATTGTTTGAAAACCACACAAATTCCACTCCTCGTGAATTCCGCCGTCAAGGCCCTCATACACCTCCCTCCACTGTCAGTGTCTGCAGCAGCCAGGCCCACCAGTGTCCACCGGAAATGATGGACCAGCTGGGTGATCCCCTGGTACTGGGTAGGCTCCTTGGGGACCATCGGGTAGGAGAAAGGGAACTGGGTCTTTTCACTCAGGGCGTGAGAAACATACGAATGGCTGACCTGCTGGGGAAAGAACAGAGCTGCGTTTTTTCTCTGATCTGAGCTGACATCTTGCTCATTTCCATTTTAGGTCTGTCCAAATTATGGGCCATTTTTGCTCCTTGTGATGGCAAGTTAAACCATGAGCTGTGTACAAAAGCCCTCACCTTTGGAAGACCACTTCTGCTGTGAGATGAGCATGCAATCCTCACTAGGTGCCCCTTCTGTTTTCCCTTCAGAATGCACTGAGGAAAGGAGCCCCAAAGCTTCAGCCCAAATGACATTTGTGCAGTAGTATCTCCAGCAGGACTGCTTACACCTTGGTCCAAGTGAGTACTTGGCAGAGAGACGAAGACATCTCCAGCCTCTCACAAATGGCTGCAGCCCCCTCACACAGAAAGCTGTGAACTCAGTGTGGTGGCCTCAGCCACTATTTCAGCTCCCCAAGATACTACAAAGTGGCCTGGGAATCTCCCTGCTGATCCCCATCCCTCTCCGTCCTCACCTGTGGGGTTTTGTAGATGGCCAGCGTGGCTGCAATCTGCATGGAGACGTCTGAGTCAGCTCCCTCAAGAACAGCCAGAGGGAGAGTCTGTCTTCCACAGCCATAGTTGAGCACATTTGCCTGCCCTGGAGAGAGCAGGTCCAGCAGGGCATCCAAAGTCAACCTTGCATCAAAAAGGTTGTCATGAATGCTGTAGCCCAGGGAGAGGTTGGAGAGGAGCTCAGGGCTCTGATTGACCTCTCGAACAGCAAACAAGTAGGACAAGATGTTCTTATAGTTTATTGAAAATTCTCTGCAGTAATAAACCACACAATTAATAGCTTCTGGTAAGAGACTGTTTAGCTTAGAATAAAAGTGAGGAAGTGATAGGCCATAAAAGTGGAACTGAAACTTTGTTGCACGGAAGCCCATATATGCAAGATTCGGGAGAGTGGACATGGCTTCATATGCTCAACCCACAAGCAGGACATGCATGAAACTGCCACTCTGGTCCCCATTCTTGCCCACTGACAGATACAGGCACATGCTGTTGCTACTGGAGGCTTGTCCTGAGGAAGGATGCTTCCTGCCTGGTGTTATGTGATTCACCTTCCCACGTGGACTCTTGCAAGTGGCAGCACATGGCGCAGCCACTTTGGTGAACAGTTGTGCCTGTGAAGTGCACCAGTCATCCACCCAGATGTCCACCAGGATCTGCTGGCTTTCAGGGAGAAGAGGACAGTTGAAGAGAAAGAAAAAAGGAAGAAAAAAGGAAGAAAGTAAACAAATGGTTGGTTCTGTTGACACTCTATAGCTTACCAGGAAGGCAGCTCTTGGGGGGGGGGGGGCGGGGAGGCTTCTGAAAAAGTTCCACATCATGAAAGTGAAGAATTCCTGCAGAGATGATCCCACCAATAAGTGGCTCTCCTGGCCTGTGGTAGCTGGATGGGGCTTCTGGAACCCTGGCCAAGGTCAGGAGGCACTTGGCCTCCAGCCTCCCACAGATTTCCTGGGGCTGCAGCAGCAGCAGGAGCAGCAGCAGCAGAGGCAACTTCAAAGCCATTCCAGCTCCAAGAGTCAGCACCCATCCTCCCCTCTGCAAGTAAAGCCCCTGTGGATGCAGCTGAGAACTCTGCAAGGCTACCACTCCCTTCCAGTCCCAGTGGTGAAGGAGCCTGCCAGGTTGAGCATCTCTTCTGAAGAGTACCAGAAAAGGAAGCTGCACCGTCACTGAGCCTCTCCTCATCAGCCTGGATACCGAGTCACGCCAGCCTTTTACGTATTCACCCCTCAGCCACACATGCAGGACGACATCCAGCCCTGCTGTTCCAGAATCACTTGTTCGTGTCATAGGCCCCCTGGGATTCTGCTTGGGTGCTGGTTGCAGGGGGAAGAGCAATCACGACGAGTGCGATACTTGCCGGGGGAAAGCAGCTTGCCTCGCAAAGAACCCCGCTCCTTGGGCACCTTTGTGCACAGCCAGAGAAACACGCTTGGACACTTTCCCTTGTGGGGGTCCCATCCTGTGGATAGAACTGATCAGTTTTTTGTGGGAAGGCACATTAACAAGAGGTAGCTGAGGACATGCTTCAGGAGATGAGTTTTCATGGGGTAGAGGGGTCAGAGCAGCCAAGGGTTCAGAGGCCCATTCCCATGGGAATGGTCCCTGAATGCGCAATGTAATGCACCTTGCAAATGCATGGGCCTGCATGTCCCATCATGCCTAGTCCACCTGACTGCTGGTCCTTCAAACAAACCCACAGAGCACCAGAGAGTCTCAGAGGGCCCCCTGTTCTGAGATCTTCCCCTGGAGATGGTGGAGCTGCCATGCAGCGGGTGTTGTTTTCTCCTAAACAAGTCTGGGAAACCTCTGGGGACTGGAGGGTGGATAATCCACTGTACCAGCTTCCATTTTCATCACACCACTGGGATCTGAGCATTGCCAATGAGTGTGTCCCTGCCTGATTTCCTGCTTGGTCACCTCTTGATGGCACAATGAAGTCAGTCATCAGGATTAATTGAGGCACTTATAAGACAGTTTGTGTTATGCTTGTGACTTGGCCACCAAAAAGCAAAAAACATCAGCAAGCCAACAAAGTAGATGGGATGCCAAAATTATGAGATCCGACATTGAACCAGGAGAATGAGTATTGGTACATCATTGGAGCCCAAGGGGAATGCAAAAAGACAGTAGGGACCCACGTGTGCAATGGGTCTTCAGTCAGTTGGATGAAAACCTTCCAGCACACAAACTTCAGGTCGAAGATGGTGAGGGTCCCATCAACACTCTAATTCCTACATCTGGAGAAATTGGTGTGTCTTCAAGTCCTCATAATGAGGAGACAAAAAGGGGGGGGGGACTCCAAACCACAGGGGTCAGTTGCTCCCCCAGTATGGTGGCCCCTTCCATAAATGCACAAGAAAGAAGTGAGGTGCTGCACAGATCTCAGAGAAACAGACCTAAGACAGCAAAGTGTAATGATTATGTTTTGAGCATTTCTGCAAAACCTGTTGTAATATGGTGCATGCAGTTCCATTATGAGGACAGTCTATCAAATCGAATACTGAACATTATTGAGTAACTATTGCAATGACAGAATTTTAGCAGGGGTGAATTGGAGCCTACATGAAATATTGGTTCAGCTCAGAGGGGTGGGTCTAAGAAGGAGCAGGGCTGTAAGAGACTGGAAATAGAAATAGCAGGATGGGTGAAGGTGCTGGAGCTGCTGTTACTATTAATGTCCTCACCAATTTGGTCTACAAATAACTCCTATGTGTTCGCTCGGGAAAATTCACACATAGTCAATTGAACTGAGATTAAATTCCAGAGTTTTGAAGATTCTGTGGGTGCAGCTAACTCCTCTTTGTTCAGACCAGTTAAAGAGGATCTTTGCGATTCTTTTCTTTGATTTGGCTTCAAAAGGCCACTTGAACTTTGCAGTACTACAACCAGTATTTTGCTTTTTCTTTTGCTTTTCGCTTTCCCTTTACCCCTTTCTCCTTTCCTCTTTTGCCTTTTCCTTTTCGTTTTTTTTCTTTTTGTGTTGGGGCTGTCACCAGGGCATTGAGTGCATAGGTTACACTATCTAGTTATTCTCAGAATTATTTGTGCTGTTTTGTTATAACATTGATGGTATGAAGATGTTCATTTGTATGTAAGGTGGTGTGGCACTGATCAGAAGGAAGCAAAGGACCCCATAGGATTTAAGAGGATACAAATCACATGATCTGTCTCTTATGTTCTGCCTCATTGCTCCTTTCTAACTATTCAGAGGTTTCATTCCAGCTAAGATGCTCCAGGAAGGTATGATAGATTGCACCAGTGATACTGTGCCTTGCCTAAAGAAACCATGTCAGGGGCCTCATGTGTCACAGGTGCAGAGCCAGTGTGGAGTAGCAGAAGACCTGGGGCTGTGGTGGGCAGGGATGCACTTGGAATGAAGTGCAGGATAAAGAGAAGGGTTGTGCACAGTGCTTGGACTTCCTGGAATTTACAGTTGAGGTTTTGGCATTGGCAGCATAGAAATGTTATAACAACAACAACAACAACAACAACAACATCCAGTGACTGTTTGCTTACTTATTTGTTTATTTATTCCGATAACTCACTGCCAAGAGTCATTCCATGATGTAAAGATCTAGATTTGGACAAAGAATAATCAGGAGTAATCAGAAACACCAGAGGCGAGAGTGGAGAGTAGAAGCATGCCCAGAGATGCCTCTAAAAACCATGCCCATCCTTATCAGATGCCACATTTCATTTTCATTATGAGATGCCTCTTCATGTTCAGGTCAGACCTCACTACAATAATGTAGCACTTTGGTAGGAAGATGCAGCCCAGCAGGCCAGTGCTGGAGGCCAACATGGAGAATATCTGCACGGCCTCATGTACTTGTCCCTCATGCTCAGGTAGGTGGGCACAAAGGACACCCAGATGCTGCAGAAGACCAGCATGCTGATCAACCTGGCCTCATTGAAGGCCCCAGACAGCTTCCTGGTGAGGAAGGCCAATGTGAAGCAAACAGCAGACAGGAAGCCCATGTAGCAGAGGGAAGTGTAGAACATGACCACAGAGCCTTCATTGCACTACAGGATGACATGTCCAGACTGCGACTGCATGTCAGAGTCAGGAAATGGGGGATTGGTTCCCAGCCAGATGGTGCAGATGACAACTTGGACACTGGAACATGAGATGACAATGGTGTTGGCCAAGGTCTTCCCCAGCCAACTTCTCACTTGGTTTCCAGGCTTGGTGGCCAGGAAAGCCAGAACCACAGTGATGGTTTTGGCCAAGAGTGAAGAAACTGCCAGTGAGAAGATGATATTGAAGGCTGTTTGTTGGAGAAGGCAGGTGGCTTTCCTTGGCTGACCAATGAAGAGGAAGGAGGACAAGAAGGAGAGCAGGAGGGAGACAAGGAGGACATAGGAGAGGTCCCGGTTGTTGGCTTTGACTATTATTATTATTATTATTATTATTATTATTATTATTATTATTAACATTTCTATGCCGCCCCTTGCCGAAACCTCGGGGCGGCTTACAACATGATAAAATACATTGAAACACAATAGTACATAATAAATTACCATTAAATATGAAAATACAAAAAAATACATTGATTTACAAATACAAAATTAAAATTATCAGTATAAAATAAAAATATAGGATGAGAAAGAGAAGGAAGAAGAAGTTGCTCAGGCCAGATCATATGTTTTAACAATTGAAATGATGTTTAAATAAAAAGGTCTTTACCTGGCACCGAAAAACCAGTAACGACGGTGCCAGGCGGACCTCTTTGGGGAGTGAATTCCATAGGTTGGGCGCCACCGCAGAGAAAGCACTCCTCCGGGTACTTACTCTCCTAATTTCTTTCATGGAGGGTTCCCGGAGAAGGGACTCTCCCGCAGATCTCAAGGGCGGTCGGGCATATACGGACATAAGCGCTCGTTCAGGTAGCCA
>NW_025335300.1:10245-11707 GCF_004798865.1 Varanus komodoensis
GGACCAGGTAGCCATGAAATGGAGGCACAGAATGGGAAAGGACCCAAGAGACTGCTTTACTCCTGGTGCCTTTATCTTGTCTTGTTCCCCCTCAACTAAGTTTGGGTCATTTTAGGACATGGGACTTTTTCTTGTGGCAAAGAAGTGCCATGCACACTGCTGGCTAATTTTACTTTCTCCTTGAGCCACTAAGGTAAGAAGGTACCCAGATCCCATGTCAGCCCAACCTACGTACTGCCTCAGTAGCTGGCCATGGGGAATGGGGACACATTTAGTGACCACCTTCCTGGATGAATTGAAAGACAGGCAAGTGGGTCCTGGATAAGATTAGGCCACAATATTCCCTAGAAGTGAAAATGAAAAGAATGAGAGAGAGAGACGGTTCTACTTTAAACACATTATTAGAAAACTGAAAATTGCACCCACCTTGTTGAGCCGTTGGGGCCACATAAGAGCATCTTCATCAATGGTGAACTTGAGTCCTGCTGAGCTTCTTCTTTCCAAACTCCCAAATGTCTCCCTAAGGAAGGTCCAATTGGGGAAGACCACCCAGTTGACAATGTCGAAGTCAGCGGCCAGGTCGCCATGCTCATCCCAGTACATCCCCTCCAGGATGGACATATTGTACTCCTTAGAGTGACTCAGGAAAGAGTCAAGCTGGAATGGCAAAAGAAGCAGAAGTTTTTAACAGAAAGGGAATTGGGTCTGAGTTGGGAAATGTCAATACCCAAGCAAGCATGTGTTTGTTGGAAATGGCAGAGCCAGCTGGAGTCAGGGGTCAGATTGACGGCCTGAGAGGCCCATTCTGAATATGTTTCTATATCTCTACATGTGCACCTCCCTCATGCCATTCTGGAATCCCCACAACTTCAGGGGCAGCTGTTGGAGAAGCTGAAATCTCCACTTCTTTTGTGTCTCATATTGCCCAAAAAGATTTGATGCCAGTTCTTGCAATTATCCTAAAGAGAAGCCTGCAAGAGGACTTGGTAGCACCCACTGGAGGCTCTAGCCACAGAGGAACAGCTAGAGCAAATACTTTCAGCAAGTGGAATAGACAAAATTTCAGCTAATTGCTGCCTGCCCCTTCATCTCGATCTCTTTCCAAGGTAACAATTCTGAAATTCCACTCAGGAGGGAGTACCTGCCATGGCTGCAGGACCTGGAGACCCAGCCCTCCTCGATGCTCCAGCACCCTCCTCCTGGACCTAGAAGACCAGGCAGCATGCAAGGCCCGGGCCACAGCATGAACAGTGTTGTAAATGATGTGGTTGTCCTGAGACAGGTTCTTCTCCACATCTACTTCTGGCAGTGTTTCCAGCTTCTCATTCTCTTGGTACCTCATCCAGCTTTTCACGGACAAGGCATGCTTAGAATCGAATTCTGTATATGATTTTTGCACAAAATGCACAATATCAACAGAAAGATCAAGCAGCTCATCATATTTGGGCCTCTTCTTTGCCTG
>NW_025335300.1:12746-15032 GCF_004798865.1 Varanus komodoensis
CTGCCTTCTCCATCCTCACCTGTGGGACTTTGTAGATGCCCAGCAAAGTGGACATATGGTTAGAGATGTCTGAGGAGGATTCTTCCAAAACAACCAGTGGGAGAGTCTGCCTTCCACATCTGTAGTTGGGCACATTGGCCAGCCCTGGGGAGAGCAGGTCCAGGAGGGCCTCCGAGGTCAGTCTGATATTGAAATAGCTGTCATAGATGCTGTAGCCCAGGGTGAGGTTGGGCAAGAGCTGCAGGTTCTGGTTGATCTCTCGTATGGTTGAAGCAAAGGATAGCAATGTCCATACATTTATGCCTGCTCCCCTGCCAAATATATGCAAGGGATATATGTCACAGTGTTGTTCTTTCATGCCTCAAGCTTTTCCAGGAAATAAAAAGCCCTTTATTACTTTATTAGGAATATACTCCTGAAGTTATGGGTTCAAGACACAGGACAAAGGGCAAACTGTAAATCCTAGCTCATCCTGGGGCATGGGTAGGCGGTGGGCACAATCCAGAGGGAAGAGCCATCATCCATTTGCAAACAAAACCAGGCAGGCATGCATTGAAGTGCTGGAACTGGGCATGCACACGCTTTCCCAGAACTCTCATGTCATGTGGGAATATTTTTTGTCCTGGAACTATGATGAAAAGTTTGTTGAATGTGCTGATCTGGTGAGTGACTTCTATAAAAGGGTGCATTCTTTATTGGACAGATATGCAAAAGAAATGGAATACAAAGCTGCCCAGACCACACTCCCCTCATTCAAGTCTTTAGTGTGGCCACTTTGAGAAGCTTTTGTGCGGTTCTGCTCAGTGCCCCTAAAAAGGGGCAATCACAGGGTTTGTTCACCTGCCTAGTACAGGATCACCTGCTTCATGGGAAGGAAGACATGGAAGGAAAACATGACCGACCCCTCCATGGACAGATAAACATGCACACCCTGTAATGGGGTCATGCAATTCCTTTGATCCACGGATGGTGGGATAGGGAGGGCACATTCTAGTGGGTACTTCTTGAGATGCTTGGACTGCTTCTGCATGAGCTGGGTCTGGACTTCACAGGCTCATACATTTCACACTTTCCATGTAGGAAAANGACCACATTCTACTGGGTGCCTCTTTAGATGCTTGGACTGCTTCTGCATGAGCCAGGTCTGGACTTTGCAGGTGTATGCATTTCACACTGTCCATGTAGGAATACTGAGAATGTGTGGGTGGCGGGGGAAGTGCATGAGACAAAAAGGTGCGCACTACACTGGGAGACACTCTGTGGGCTCCACTGGAGGTTTTTACAGGTGCCCTCATGCTTGCAGAAGCTTTTTTGGGACCCTGTTCTAATTGGTCCAGGCACTATTTTGCTATCTTCTCCTTTTCTCTAATATTCAACCCCATCGCCACCTGCAACTAAAGCTTTGGAGCTCCCTTTTGTTTTTCAAAATAACCCATCAAAATCCTTCCAAAACTGTGTCTTGCATGATTCCATCGCCTTTCCTTTCCCGTATTGCTCATCTTGTGGACATGAATGCAATAGTGGGAATTCTTAATTTTTCTTGATGACGAAGCCATATGATCCATGCAGGCAATGGGCCTGACAGGGCACATCTCAGAAAGGACACTGATTCTTCTTCACCTCAGATGGGGATACTCTTATGTGCAAGGCAATGTATGAACAGATCATAGACAGAGCAGGTTGCACATAAAAGGTTTACTACAAGCTAATGAATGGAGAATTGAAGGGAATGAAATCAGTAGAAAGATAAGAGTCAAAGTGAACAAAGAGAATCAACACATTGCTACTTGCTTTTCAAGAAGACCTCTGAGAGGAGGCTGATCAAAAACATCTGGCTGTGATAAACTCGGGTGTGTTGCAGAAGTGACTGCACTGATGAGCTGGTCTCCTGGCTGGTGAAAACTCTGCGGGCCAAATCCTGGTCTTTCCGAAGCCCCGGGGCATTTCACCTGTAATGTCTTGCCAGTTGCCCAAGGTAGAAGCAGCACCAGGAGCAGGATCATTGGCGGCAGGTAAAACCTTCTCTTCCTCCCGTCCTCTAATAATCAGACGAATTGGAGGCTACCTTGTGAGTAGGAGGTTTCTGAAACACAAGTGGGGACTGACTTTCACATGGGCTGACTATGACACCAAGCAGAGCTCAGTCTCCACACCTACCTAAAACTGCCTCTGGAAAACGCAGGGGCACCAAAGCTATTTATGTGTCCTTCTCAGGATTTTAGGCAAGGGAACACCTCCTCTTGCTAGCAGTCCTGGTGCTTGTGCCTCCTGAGACTTGGTGAAAAG
>NW_025335300.1:16501-17587 GCF_004798865.1 Varanus komodoensis
GCTTCCTTCTTGCTCTAGCTGTGCTCCCCTCTTGGTCTTGTTCATGTCCAGTCTTGCTCTAGTTCTGCTCCAGACAGGCTCCAGTCTTTCTCAATTCTTGTCCCAGTCATCCCAGCATTGCTCATCTATCTTCTAGTCTTGCCCCAGTCATGCTCCATCCCTGCTCCAGTTCCTCTTGCATTGTTCCAGCCCCACTCTTATCCCTGCATCTGGATTTTACTCTTGCTACTACTCCTGGACCCTGCTTGTGATCCTACGCCTGCTCCTGGGCCCTGCCTGGCTTCTTGGCCCTTGCTTGCTCATTCTCCCGATTTATCCTCAAGGTTCCTGCTCCTCTTGGCTTGTCTCTTCAGTTTACTGACTTCCAGCTTGTTCAACCACACCGACCAGTTGAACAGACTCTGCCTGACACTTCAACACCTGCTTCTGACCTTGGGCTGTATGTAATTTCGACATGAGACTTGTGCCCCAATCTGGTTGTCTGGGTCCTGGCACCCCTGCCAGCCAGCCAGCCACCCACACTTCAGACACTGACAGATTGTTTGGGCCACCCAGATAGTCATGAATACTGCTTCCCTTGAGAAGGAGGCCTTGAGCAGCTTTCACCACCGAGTAACTGAATGCTCAATGTCTCCACTATCTCAACTCCACCAATCTGTGGCAGAAGCTTCCCCATCACAGGGGCAATGCCATATAAAAGATGCTCATGCCCTAAGAGGAGGGCAACCCTATGAGACGAGCCATGCATTGCAGAGGTGGTTAGTGTTCAGTGACACTAAAATGCCCGTTCCTTCATCCCTTGTATTGCAGTTGGTAAGAACTTCCTGCAATACTGGGCAGTTAACTCTCACACTTAAAAGTTGCCTTGAACCTGCTCCTCTTCTCTGACCTTCTCTCAAGCTGTCTTCTGGTACAGATGAGAGACAATGCCACTGGTCTACAAGGAGACAGCCTCAGAAATGAAAGTAGGTAAATTTTACCAGAACTGGGCCACTAATAAGGGAAAATTAAGTCCTGAGTATCAATTGGCTCCAGTTTCCAAGGTACAGATTCAGGTCAAAATTGCATCAAAATAATTCAAATTTA
>NW_025335300.1:19604-21071 GCF_004798865.1 Varanus komodoensis
GGTTCAATGAAAATGAGAAATCTGGTGGGGGGAGTAGATACAGTTGAGGTTATCAGCGCACAGATAGGCGTCACCTCCCTAGAAATTGAAAAGTGCTTAAGGGCAATGGATCAACCATGGGCACCGAGCCATGATGAGATACACATGGGGGAATTCAAAATTGGCAAGGGTATGCTCATGTCCATTGGTCTTAATTTTTGAAGCCTCATAGAAATCAAGAGAAATTTCTGAGGATTGGAAGGTGGCATCAGTGGTCCCGGTGTTCAAAAAAGGGGGCAGAGGGGTACCTGCCATCAGAAGCAAGTTAGCCTTATGTCCATTCTGGGAAAGACGATGGAAAGGCTCATAATAGGGAAAGCTCTAGAAAGCATAGAGAGGTCCTGCCAGTCAAACTTTGTGTTATACCATGACAGGGTCTTTGGCTGGTTAGATTTGGGAGATGTTGCAGAGGTGGTTTATCTGGATTTCAGCAAGGCTTTCACAAAGTGGCACATGATATTCTGGTAGAGAAATTGAGGACTTTTGGGATAGACCAAAGCACTGTCTGATGGATTAGGGAGTGCTCGACAGACTTAAAGGAGAGGATTATTATTAGTGGGGAATAATGCACAGACAATTCTAAAATGGTGGTGGCTAAAACTGAGGAGCAGGTACTCCAGATCCAGAAGGATCTGAACAGACAATGCAAGTGGATGGAGGACAACAGGTTGAGGTTCAATGAGAGTAAGTGCAAGGTCTAGCACTTGGGACATAGGAATGGGTGTTATAGATACAAGTTAGAGGACAAGTGTCAGAAGAGCAACACTTGAGAAAGGGATCTCAGTGTACTAGTTGACTGCGGATAAACATGACTCAGCAGTGTGATGTGGCAGTCAAGAGGGTGAACTCCACCCTTGGATGCAAAGCCTGAAGCATGGCGTCTATCTTGAGATAGGTATTACTACCACTCTAAAAGACTGTGGTGCACCCACAGCTGGAGTATTGTGTTCACTTCTCGGTACCTCATTTCCAGAGGGTTGTAACAAGGTAGGAATCAGTGTGCTGAAGGGCCACAAGGATTGTGGCTGATTTGCATGGAAAGCCATATGAGGAGAGACTGAGAGAACTGAGTTATTTCAATCTTGAGAAGAGAAGAATCAGATGGGATCTGTTAGTGACATATAAGTACATGTGATGGGGGGGTCACATGGAGGTGGGTAGAGACCTGCAGTGGAGGGAAGGACACCTTCCAACGGAGCAAACCTATGTGAACCAAGGTTCAATTTTGTTGTCTGGAAGTACTTCCTGACAGTTAAAACCCTGGGGGTATGGAATGGGCTTCCATGGAAAGTGGTTGAGACCTCATCAGTGAGTGCATTCAATTATAGGCTAGACATGCACACAGTAGGACTATCATGAACAGAGCTGTCTGGAACCGAGGATCAGATGACATGGGTCGGGACGCAATTTCTGATTCTGTTTCTATGT
>NW_025335301.1:0-512 GCF_004798865.1 Varanus komodoensis
ACATCCTGCTTACGGTAACAGGGTGGGCGCCACTGGTTCCATCAGGAATCACACCACTGTCCCCATTAAGTAAAAGCCACAGTACGAATGTACAACTGAGCAGTCAAGCACCACTGGGGTGCGATTACGGTTAGAGGGCAAAGCTAACTGTTTCCATATGACGTTGGCTGCACACCATGTATGGGCCGTTTACAATACATTGCATTACTGGGCGTAGTACAACGTCAAGATAAGACAATGCTTGCACTCTTGGTCATCATTCAGGGAATGAAGGGAATTCCGTTGCATTGATGGGGAAATAGCTGTACTGTTCTATTCCAGCACGTTCTGAACCGTCTACTCTGAGTTTGAGCTTGCGCCTGCCCAGGAAACTAAGTTCCCAGGAAACATAGATCCTGGGAACATCTAAACGTGGTATAAAACGTTCCCATTCAGTGCAATTGATGAGGGTTTCAGAGCCCTGCCATTGGCAAGTCAAATTCGGGCCTCAACATCTGAAAACACAATCCGTC
>NW_025335301.1:612-4090 GCF_004798865.1 Varanus komodoensis
TAGAGGGCAAAGCTAACTGTTTCCATATGACGTTGGCTGCATTCCATGAATGTGCCGTTTACAACATGTTCCATTACTGGACGTAGTACAAGATCAAGATAAGACAATCCTTGCACTCTTGGTCATAATTCATGGAATGACGGGAGTTCCGTTGCATTGATGGGGAAAGAGCTGTACTTTTCAATTCCAGCACGTTCTTAAGGGTCTACTCTGAGTAAGAGCTTGCGCCTGCCTCAGTTTCCTGGGAAGATCTCAAAGTCGTATAAAACGTTCCCATTCAGTGCAATTGCTGAGTGTTTCCGTGCCCTGCCATTCGCAAGTCAAATTCTTGCCTCAACAGGTGAAAACACAATCCATCGACATCCTGCTGACGATACCAGTGGGCGAAACTTGTTTCATCAGGAATCAGACCACTGTCCCCCACTCGTAGATGCCGCAGTATGAATATAAATCTTAGTAGTCAAGCATCACTGGGGGCGATTATTATGAGAGGGTAAAGATGACTGTTTCCATATGACATTGGCTGCACACCATTTATGTGGCGTTTACAACACATTCCAACACTGGGCGTAGTACAACGTCAACATAAGACAATGCTTGCGCTCTTGGTCATCATTCGTGGAATGACGGGAGTTCCGTTGCATTGCTGGGGAAATAGCTGTTCTGTTCAATTCCAGCACGTTCTTAACGGTCTNAGATAAGGCAATGCTTGCACTCTTGGTCATCATTCATGCAATTACGGTATTTCCATTGCATTGACGGGGAAAGAGATACACTGTTCAATTGCAGCACGTTCCTAAAGGTCTACAATGAGTGAGAGCTTGCGCCTCCCTCAGTTGACTGGGAACATCTCATTGTGGTATACAACGTTCCCATTCAGTGCAACAGGTGAGGGTTTCACTGCCCTGCCATTGGCGAGTCAAATTCGCGCCGCAACAGGTGAGAAGAGAATCCGTCGACATCCTGCTTACGGTACCAGAGTGGGGAAACTGGTTTCATCTGGAATCACCCCACTGTCCCCCGTGCGTAGAACCCACAGTATGAATGTAAAACTGAGCAGTCAAGCATCACTGGGTTGCGATTTTGATTAGAGGGTAAAGCGAACCTTTCCATATCACGTAGGCTGCATTCCATTTTTGAGCCCTTTACAACATCTGCCATTACTGCGCTTAGTGGAACGTCAAGATAAGGCAAAGCTTGCACTCTTGGTCATCATTCATGGAATTACGGGAGTACCACTGCATAGACGGGGAAAGAGCTATACTGTTCAATTCCAGCACGTTCTTAAAGGTCTACTCTGAGTAAGAGCTTGCGCCTGCCTCAGTTTCCTGGGAACATCTCATTGTGGTATAAAACGTTCCCATTCAGTGCAATTGATGAGGGTTTCAGTGCCCTGTCATTGGCGAATCAAATTCATGCCTCAACAGGTGAGAACACAATCCGTCGACATCCTGCTTACCGTACTAGAGCGGGCGCAACTGGTTTCATGAGAAATCACCCCACTGTTCCCCGTGCGTAGAACCCACAGTATGAATGTAAAACTGAGCAGTCAAGCATCACTGGGTTGCGATTCTGATTGGAGGGTATAGCGAATGGTTTCCTTATGACATTGGCTGCATTCCACTTATGAGCCCTTTACAACATCTGCCATTACTGGGCTCAGTACAACGTGAAGATAAGACAAGGCTTGCACTCTTGGTCATCATTCATGGAATTGCGGGATTTCCATTGCATGGACAGGTAAAGAGATACACTGTTCAATTCCAGCACGATCCTAAAGGTCTACTATGAGTAAGAGCTTGACCCTGCCTTAGTCGACTGGGAACATCTCATAGTGGTATAAAACGTTCGAATTCAAGGCAACTGGTGAGGGTTTCAGTGNTGGTCACCGTTCATGGAATTATGAGAGTTCCATTGCATTGATGGGGAAAGAGCTATATTGTTCAATTCCACCGCGTTCGTAAAGGTCTACTCTGAGTAAGAGCTTGCGCCAGCCTCAGTTTCCTGGGAACATCTCAATGTGGTATAAAACGTTCCCATTCAGTGCAGTTGAGGAGGGTTTCAGTGCACTGCCATTGGCAAGTCAAATTCACGCTTCAGCAGGTGAGAACACAATCCGTCGACATCCTGCTTGCGTTACTAGAGCAGGCGCAACTAGTTTTATCAGGAATCACACAACTATCCCCGGGCGTAGAAGCCACAGTATGAATGTAAAACAGAGCAGTCAGGCATCACTGGGGTGCGATTACGATTAGAGAGTAAAGCTAAGTGTTTCCACATGACGTTGACTGCATTCCATTTATGAGCCCTTTGCAACATCTGCCTTAACTGGACATAGTAAAACAACAAGATAAGACAATGCTTGCACTCTTGGTCATCATTCATGGAATTATGAGAGTTCCATTGCATTGATGGGGAAAGAGCTATACTGTTCAATTCCTCCGCGTTCTTAAAGGTCTACTCTGAGTAAGAGCTTGCGCCTGCCTCAGTTTCCTTGGAACATCTCAATGTGGTATGAAACGTTCCCATTCAGTGCAATTGATGAGGGTTTCAGTGCCCTGCCATTGGCATGTCAAATTCATGCTTCAGCAGGTGAGAACACAATCCGTCGACATCCTGCTTACGGTTCAAGAGTGGGCGCAACTAGTTTCATCAGGAATCACACCACTGTCCCCCGGGCGTAGAAGCCACAGTATGAATGTAAAACAGAGCAGTCAGGCATCACTGGGGTGCGATTACGATTAGAGCATAAAGCCAACTGTTTCCATATGGTCTTGACTGCATTCCATTTATGAGCCTTTTGCAACATCAGCCATTACTGGGCGTAGTACAACGACAAGATAAGACAATGCTTGCAGTCTTGGTCATCATTCATGGAATTATGAGAGTTCCATTGCATTGACGGGGAAAGAGCTATATTGTTCAATTCCACCGCGTTCTTAAAGGTCTACTCTGAGTAAGAGCTTGCGCCAGCCGCAGTTTCCTGGGAACATCTCCATGTGGTATAAAACTTTCCCATTCAGTGCAGTTGATGAGGGTTTCAGTGCACTGCCATTGGCAAGTCAAATTCACGCTTCAGCAGGTGAGAACACAATCCGTCGACATCCTGCTTGCGGTACCAGAGTAGGCGCAACTAGTTTCATCAGGAATCACGCAACTATCCCCCGGGCGTAGAAGCCACAGTATGAATGTAAAACAGAGCAGTCAGGCATCACTGGGGTGCGATTACGATCAGAGCATAAAGCCAACTGTTTCCATATGATGTTGACTGCATTCCATTTATGAGCCTTTTGCAACATCAGCCATTACTGGGCGTAGTACAACGACAAGATAAGACAATGCTTGCACTCTTGGTCATCATTCATGGAATTACGGAAGTTCCATTGCATTGATGGGGAAAGAGCTCTACTGTTCAATTCCAGCACGTTCTTAAGGGTCTACTCAGAGTAGACCCTTAAGAACGTGCTGGAATTGAACA
>NW_025335301.1:4138-4647 GCF_004798865.1 Varanus komodoensis
TTCAGTGCCCTGCCATTGGCGAGTCAAATTCGCGCCTCAACAGGTGAGAACACAATCCATCGACATCCTGCTTACGGTTCAAGAGTGGGCGCAACTGGTTTCATCAGGAATCACACCACTGTCCACCGGGCGCAGAAGCCACAGTGTGAATGTGAAACTGAGCAGTCAAGCCTCACTGGGGTGCGATTACGATTAGAGGGTAAAGCTAAGTGTTTCCATATGACGTTGACAGCATTCCATTTATGAGCCCTTTGCAACATCTGCCATTACTGGACATGGCAGAACGAAAGATAAGACAATGCTTGCACTCTTGGTCATCATTCATGGAATTACGGAAGTTCCATTGCATTGATGGGGAAAGAGCTCTACTGTTCAATTCCAGCACGTTCTTAAGGGTCTACTCTGAGTAAGAGCTTGCGCCTGCCTCACTTTCCAGGGAACATCTCAATGTGGTATAAAACGTTCCCATTCAGTGCAATTGATGAGGGTTTCAGTGCCCTGCCATTGGA